>NC_069499.1:217934901-218027401 GCF_027579735.1 Bombina bombina | reverse complement strand
AAACTGCATGTCTGTCAAAAGAAGTGAAATAAGAGGGCAGTCTACAAAGGCTTAGATAGAAGGTAATCACAGAGGGAAAAGGTATATTAATATAACTGTTGGTTATGCAAAACTGGGGAATGGGTAATAAACGGATGATCTATCTTTTTAAACAATAAAAGTTCTGGAGTAGGCTGTCCCTTTAATTACACAGGGAATCTGATGTAAAAGAATACTTAGCAAACGTGTTCAGCAATTCTGGATATCTACACATACATACGGATTGTTAACAAGATTATAACTAATCACATATCTTTAGAAACGTATTTATATTTTTTTGATACTTCTATTAACTACTTATAACAACCAAATTGCTGAAGTTTAAAACATTTCTTAGTGTATCTTTAAGAAAACACCAGCAGAAAATCTAAGACCCATATTTAATTAAAATATAGTCGTTGCATTTATCCCTTTAAAACAAGTTTCTAGCATTGACCGTTGGTTGCTATAGAAAATAGAACACCTTGAAAGCGAAAATCTTGCAACCTGTAATACCCATTTAAGTTCACTATTACATTTAGTATGGGTATTAATTATGAAAAATAAAATCTATACCTGTGTATTTCAATGAATGCGGCAGTTCAAATAAGGCAAACATCTGAACAGACCACAAAAGCAGCAGCACAAATAGGTCATTTTTTTCACTATGACTAAATCTATATGATAAATGCATTTGAGTTTTAAAGTTAAAAAAATATATACAGATGTTCCATTAAATATCTGTTCTTAAGATGGCACGTTCAAAAGATTGTTCACAAACACATTTACAACTTTCTAAATCTATGATAAAATGGGTTTAGTATAGAAAAATAATATTTGAGAATATTAAGGTGCTAAAGTTGGGTCGTGGTTGACAGATCCAAATAAAATGTTTATCAATCCATTATTTTTAGATATAGTATATTTTTCTTTAGTTTTGTCTTACCAAACTGCTATTGAGGATGTTCACTACTACATCCAAATGTCTAAAAAAAGACAAAAAAAAGTGCAAAACTCACACCATTGCAACAATTCCGCTGCAGCCAAGAATAGTGTGTGTATATGTATATATATATATATATATAATGTATAAATATATATATGTATATATACTGTATATATATATATATATATACACATACATACATACATATATACATATACACACACACACTAATGAGAACGATCACTTTTAGTATCTAAGACTTGATCTAAAAAGCTTGTCCTGGTTGTTGCTTTTACAGCAAAGCAGATGATCAAGCTTACAGCTAATATGTATATATACAACATTATATTACACTGAACACACTGGGGGTTGTATTCCTTTTTTTGTTTACAGAAACCAAATTCAGTGATGACATTCAAGGGAAAGAAAACTCCCATAGTTTTTAATGTATATTTAAAATTTACCCCCATCACAGAAATGTTAGCCGGTATGTCACAGCACAATTCCTTGCGTGTATTGCTCAAAACAATTAAATTCTCCCAATAAGGGACTTGTCTGAAAGTAATGCAGGACAGTCTAACTCTGTAAGTAACAGAGGGTGGTTCACATTGAAGAAAAAGAAAAACAACCCCCTCCAAATAGTGCAAAGATGCAAAGTGAGACCCCATTTATTATTTAAAAAAGTAGCAACTGTGCAGTTTGGAAAACATTTGCTTATTTAATAACACCATGCTGCCAAATGTGGTGCTCTGTGCTTGTGTGATACACTGCGTCACTCATCTCCATATTACCCAAATGCGTTCTTCCTGTACACACTGTGTAATGATAGCATACAATTATTAAATTACCAGGAAGCAGATTCCCTCCCAATTGCATGGAACAGTCCTGCAAACCCTGAATTTCAGTCCCAAATTGGTAGTGTTTGTTTCAGGTGCAGTTAAAAGATTTGAAGAAAGGTGAAAATATTTGTAGTGGCTTTTTCCGCAAAAATTATTTTTCATTTTTGGATTACACTGTATATGCAAAATTGATTTCTAAGATTTATAGCTATGTAGGAAATGTATGCCTCTATTAAAAGGTCATTTATAAATTTACATGTTCATTCAGCAACTGCTAAGGACCTGAAACGTAAGTACATTTCTCATGAAAATCAAAAAATATTATTGTTTCCCTTAGCCAATAAAACCCTGATGATATATGAATATCTTCAGTAATTTTATTGCATTAAACGCTGGAAATGTTCTTGTATAAAAAGCTTAAAGGTAGAGCGTGCAATTTTAATCAACATTCCAAATATCTTCTATTATCAAATTAGCTTTGTTCTTTTGGTATCCTTTGTTGCTGACCCAGGGCAATGCCCTAAGGGAGCTACATAACCACAATGACAAAAAAAAAAATTTCAGCCAGCATTTACCAGCTATCTCCCAGCAGTGCATTGCTGCTAAGCCTACCTACATATGATCTTCAAAAAAGGACACCAAGACAGCAAAACAAATGTGATATTATCTAGACTCTCTATGATATTTGTAATAGAAAGAATTGCAAATATAACAAGTGAAGATAATACAATCTATATATTATAGGGTAATTCCTGCCATGTGCTGTATTCATGTAGCCTAACCTTTCTATTCTAACTACATTATGAAACCAGCTTTAAATAAGATGTCTTGAAGAACAACAAAGTTTATGGGGCATTAACAATATATTATAAAATGACTTTCCTATAACGATAGATTACTTCCCTTTCTTATACGAGTAATTAATCTCCTTCTTCAAATATAAATCTTAGAACTATATTTAAGAACATCAAATAAATTACAAACATGGAAAATAAATCCTTAGATATATTTAACATAGAATATGTTAACCGTTTTGTTTGAAGATGCGTTTTCAACACTTGGGCATCAATGCCAACTCATTGCTTATATAACACTGTACCAAATATATGGATGATGATTAGTCATAAAACTAATCACTGTAAAACCTTAATATTTGTATCAAATAATAATTCTACAAAAAAAAAAACTTATCATACAGTATATATAAATTATTCACTTTGAATATTTTTACAATTATTTAGGAATAAATGGCCTAGATTTCTTTTTTGCGAACTGTAATATGGCAATATTGTGGTGAAGCAGTAACCATATTAGTTGTTTGTAAGCTGGTTTAGGAAAAGGTTTGTGGTCCATTGAGAAATCCACACAGATGTGTTGATTTTCTTCATCTTCTTCATTAATTAACCATAAAAGAGATCCGTTAACTTGTCATGGAAACATCATCTTATTATGACCAGAACTGTAGAAAAAAAAAAGGAAATATATATTTTCACAACTACACACTTAATAACTATTGTGGCATATACTGTATGTATATATATATATATATATATATATATATATATATATATATATATATATATATATATATATATATATATATATATATAATTATTTATTTATTTTTAAATAAAATACCAACCTCCCTATTAAAGTCAAATAAATATAACATAATATACCTGATAAGTTCAATTCTTTCATATTGGCAAGAGTCCATGAGCTAGTGACGTATGGGATATACAATCCTACCAAGAGGGGCAAAGTTTCCCAAACCTCAAAATGCCTATAAATACACCCCTCGCCACACCCACAATTCAGTTTAACGAATAGCCAAGTAGTGGGGTGATAAAGAAAGGAGTAAAGAGCATCAACAAAGGAATTTGGAAATAATTGTGCTTTATACAAAAAAATCATAACCACCATAAAAAGGGTGGCCAAAAGGAACAACACTTTCCAAGAAAGTAGTTTAATGTCCAGAATGCATAGGCTCAAACGGAGGAGCCTGTAAAGCCTTCAAAACCAAATTAAGACTCCAAGGAGGAGAGATTGATTTAATGACAGGCATAATACGGACCAAAGCCTGTACAAAACAGTGAATATCAGAAAGCTTAGCTACGAAATAAAACAGAAAGAGCAGAGATTTGTCCCTTCAAGGAACTTGCAGACAAACCCTTATCCAAACCATCCTGAAGAAATTGTAAAATTCTAGGAATTCTAAAAGAATGACAAGAGAATTTATGAGAAGAACACTATGAAATATAAGTCTTCCAAACTCGATAATAAATCTTCCAAGGAACAGATTTACGAGCCTGTAACATAGTATAAATCACTGGGTCAGAGAAACCTCTATGACTAAGAACTAGGCGTTCAATTTTTATACCATCAAATTTAATGATTTGAAATCCTGATGGAAAAACGGACCTTGAGACAGAAGGTCTAGCCTTAATGGAAGTGGCCAAGGTTGGCAACTGGACATTCGAACAAGATCCGCATACAAAAACCTGTGAGGCCATGCTGGAGCTACCAGAAACAAAAAACAATTGTTCCATGATGATTTTGGAGATCACTCTTGGAAGAAGAACTAGAGGCGGGAAAATATAAGCAGGTTGGTAACACCAAGGAACTGTCATCAACTGCTTCCGCCTGAGGATCCCTAGACCTGGACAGGTACCTGGGAAGTTTCTTGTTTAGATGAGAAGCCATCAGATCTATTTCTGGAAGACCCCACATCTGAACAATCTGAGAAAACACATCCAGATGGAAGGACCACTCCCCGGATGTAAAGTCTGATGGCTGAGATAATCCGCTTCCCTATTTTCTATACTTGGGATATGAACCGCAGAAATTAGACAGGAGCTGGATTCGAGATACTTCTTTCATAACTTGGGGACTGTGAGTCCCACCCTGATGATTGACATATGCCACAGTTGTGATATTGTCTGTCTGAAAACAAATGAACGGTTCTCTCTTCAACAGAGGCCAAACCTGAAGAGCCCTGAAAATCGCACAGAGTTCCAAAATATTGATTGGTAATCTCGCCTCTTGAGATTTCCAAACCCCTTGTGCTGTCAGAGATCCCCAGACAGCTCCCCAACCTTAAAGACTTGCATCGGTTGTGATTACAGTCCAGGTTCGATGAACAAAAGACTCCCCTAGAACTATACTATGGTGATCTAACCACCAAGTCAGAGAGAGTTGAACATTGGGATTTAAGGACATTAATTGTGATATCTTTGTATAATCCCTGCACCACTGGTTCAGCATACAAAGCTAGAGAGGTCTCATGTGAAAACGAGCAAAGGGGATCGCGTCCGATGCTGCAGTCATGAGACCTAAAACTTCCATGCACATAGATACTGAAGGGAATGATTGAGACAGAAGGTTCCGACAAGCTGAAACCAATTTTAATCTTCTCTTGTCTGTTAGAGACAGAGTCATGGACACAATCTATCTGGAAACCTAAAAAGGTGACCCTTGTCTAGGGAATCAAAGAACTTTTTTGGTAAATTGATCCTCCAACCATGTCTTTGAAGAAACAACACTAGTTGATTCATGTGAGATTCTGCAGAAAGATTGAGCTAGTACCAAGATATCGTCCAAATAAGGAAACACCGCAATACCCCGTTCTCTGATTACAGAGAGTAGGGCACCGAGAACTTTTGAAAAGATTCTTGGAGCTGTCGCTAGGCCAAATGGAAAGAGAATCTCAGAAACCGATAATGATCTGAGTTTATCAGAATATGAAGATATGCATCCTGTAAGTATATTGTTGACATATAATGCCCTTGCTGAACAAAAGGTAGAATAGTCCTAATAGTCACCATTTTGAAAGTTGGCACTGTTACATAACGATTCAAAATTTTCAAATCCAGAACTGGCCTGAATGAATTTTCTTCTCCTTTGAGAGAAAGAGAGAAAGAGAGGGGGCAAAGAGAGTTAAAGAGAGGGGAGAGAGAGCAAAAGAGAGGGGGGGGAGAGAGAGCAAAGGAGAGGGGGGGAGAGAGAGCAAAGGAGAGGGGGGGAGAGAGAGCAAAGGAGAGGGGGGGAGAGAGAGCAAAGGAGAGGGGGGGAGAGAGAACGAGAGGGGGAGAGAGAAAGAGAGGGGGAGAGAGAGAGGGGCGAGAGAGAAAGAGAGGGGGAGAGAGAGAAAGAGAGGGGGGAGAGAGAGAAAGAGAGGGGGGAGAGAGAAAGAGAGGGGGGGAGAGAGAGAGAAAGAGAGGGGGGAGAGAGAGTTAAAGAGAGGGGGGAAAGAGAGTTAAAGAGAGGGGGGAAAGAGAGTTAAAGAGAGGGGGAGAGAGAGTTAAAGAGAGGGGGGAGAGAGAGTTAAAGAGTGGGGGAGAGAGCAAAGGAGAGGGGGGGGAGAGAGCAAAAGAGTGGGGGAGAGAGCAAAGGAGAGGGGGGGGGGAGAGAGCAAAGGAGAGGGGGGGGGGAGAGAGCAAAGGAGAGGGGGGCGAGAGAGCAAAGGAGAGGGGGGCGAGAGAGCAAAGGAGAGGGGGGAGAGAGAGCAAAGGAGAGGGGGGAGAGAGAGCAAAGGAGAGGGTTGAGAGAGAGCAAAGGAGAGGGTTGAGAGAGAGCAAAGAAGAGGGGGGGGGAGAGAGCAAAGGAGAGGGGGGAGAGAGAGCAAAGGAGAGGGGGGAGAGAGAGCAAAGGAGAGGGGGGAGAGAGAGCAAAGGAGAAGGGGGAGAGAGAGCAAAGGAGAGGGGGGAGAGATAGCAAAGGAGAGGGGGGAGAGATAGCAAAGGAGAGGGGGGAGAGAGAGCAGGGGAGAGAGAGCAAAGGAGAGGGGGGGAGAGAGAGCAAAGGAGAGGGGGGGAGAGAGAGCAAAGGAGAGGGGGGGAGAGAGAGCAAAGGAGAGGGGGGGAGAGAGAGCAAAGGAGAGGGGGGGGAGAGAGAGCAAAGGAGAGGGGGGGGAGAGAGAGCAAAGGAGAGGGGGGGGGGGAGAGCAAAGGAGAGGGGGAGAGAGAGCAAAGGAGAGGGGGGCTAGAAAGCAAAGGAGAGGGGGGCTAGAAAGCAAAGGAGAGGGGGGCTAGAAAGCAAAGGAGAGGGGGGCTAGAAAGCAAAGGAGAGGGGGGCTAGAAAGCAAAGGAGATGGGGGAGAGAGAGCAAAGGAGAGGGGGGAGGGAGAGCAAAAGAGAGGGGGGAGGGAGAGCAAAAGAGAGGGGGGAGAGAGAAAGAGAGCAAAAGAGAGGGGGAGAGAGAAAGAGAGCAAAAGAGAGGGGGAGAGAGAAAGAGCACAAAAGAGAGGGAGAGAGAGCAAAAGAGAGGGAGAGAGAGCAAAAGAGAGCACAAAAGAGAGCAAAAGAGGGGGGGGGGAGAGAAAGAGAGCAAAAGAGAGCAAAAGAGAGAAAGAGAGCAAAAGAGAGGGGGAGAGAGAAAGAGAGCAAAAGAGGGGGGAGAGAGAGCAAAGGAGAAGGGGGAGAGAGAGCAAAGGAGAAGGGGAGAGGGGGGAGAGATAGCAAAGGAGAGGGGGGAGAGAGAGCAGGGGAGAGAGAGCAAAGGAGAGGGGGGAGAGAGAGCAAAGGAGAGGGGGGGGAGAGAGAGCAAAGGAGAGGGGGGAGAGAGAGCAAAGGAGAGGGGGGAGAGAGAGCAAAGGAGAGGGGGGGAGAGAGAGCAAAGGAGAGGGGGGCTAGAAAGCAAAGGAGAGGGGGGGCTAGAAAGCAAAGGAGAGGGGGGCTAGAAAGCAAAGGAGAGGGGGGCTAGAAAGCAAAGGAGATGGGGGAGAGAGAGCAAAGGAGAGGGGGGAGGGAGAGCAAAAGAGAGGGGGGGAGGGAGAGCAAAAGAGAGGGGGGAGGGAGAGCAAAAGAGAGGGGGGAGGGAGAGCAAAAGAGAGGGGGAGAGAGAAAGAGAGCAAAAGAGAGGGGGAGAGAGAAAGAGAGCAAAAGAGAGGGGGAGAGAGAAAGAGCGCAAAAGAGAGGGAGAGAAAGAGCACAAAAGAGAGGGAGAGAGAGCAAAAGAGAGGGAGAGAGAGCAAAAGAGAGCACAAAAGAGAGCAAAAGAGAGGTGGGAGATAGCAAAAGAGAGGGGGAGAGAGCAAAAGAGAGCACAAAAGAGAGCAAAAGAGAGGGGGGAGATAGCAAAAGAGAGGGGGGAGATAGCAAAAGAGAGGGGGAGAGAGCAAAAGAGAGGGGGGAGATAGCAAAAGAGAGAGGGAGATAGCAAAAGAGAGAGGGAGAGAGCAAAAGAGAGGGGGAGAGAGCAAAAGAGAGGGGGAGAGAGCAAAAGAGAGGGGGGAGAGAGAGCAAAAGAGAGGGGGGAGAGAGAGCAAAAGAGAGGGGGGAGAGAGAGCAAAAGAGAGGGGGAGAGAGAGAGAGCAAAAGAGAGGGGGGAGAGAGAGCAAAGAGAGAGCAAAAGAGAGAGGGGAGAGAGCGCAAAAGAGAGGGGGGGAGAGAGCAAAAGAGAGGGGGAAGAGAGCAAGGGGTGGGACCGCTGTAGTACAAAAAATGGCCTGTGTGCACGGGCTTTAGGACTAGTTTTAAATAAATAAGTAGATTTGTCAGTGTCAATATCTGAGGAAGGATTTCAGTATGTTGTCGGTCATTTGAAATTTCATCAACTTTATGAGAAGTTTTAAAAGACCTTTTACGTTTATTAGAAGGCGGGATGGCAGACAAAGCCTTCTGAATTGCATCAGCAATAAAATCTTTTAAATTCACAGGTATATCTTGTACATTAGATCTTGAAGGAACAACAGGCAATGTACTATTACTGATGGACACATTCTCTGCATGTAAAAGCTTATCATGACAACTATTACATACCTCAGCTGGAGATATAATCTCCACAAATTTACAACAAACGCACTTACCTTTGGTAGAACTGTTATCAGGCAGCAGGGTTCCAACAGTGATTTCTGAGAAAGGATCAGATTGAGACATCTTGCAAAAGTAAGAGAAAAAACAACATATAAAGCAAAATTATCAATTTCCTTATATGGCAGTTTCAGGAATGGGGGAAAAAATGCAAACAGCATAGCCCTCTGATAGAGAAAAAGGCAAGAGGCATATAGGAATGGGGTTTAAAATAATGAAAATATTTGGCGGCAAGTATGACGCACTACGCCAACAGAATTTTTTGGCGCTAACAACATCCGGAAATGACACACTCACGTCATAGAAGAAGCAACCTTGTGAAAGGAACTCAGCGTCAACTAAGACGCCGGAAATGACTAATTTTGCATCATCGAACATAACTTTGCGCCAAAAAATCTCATGCCAAGAATGACGCAATATACTTTGGCATTTTGCGCCCTCGCGAGCCTAATTTTGCCTGTGAAATTTAATGAAATACAGTCAATTTGAAAAAAAGACTATACCCCAGGTAAGAATTTTTTTTTCCTAAAAAATTTATGAAACTGCAAAAGGAAATATACATAAACCTGATTCATGGCAAATATAAGTACAATACATATATTTAGAACTTTATATGAATACATAAAGTGCCAAACCATAGCTGAGAGTGTGTTAAGTAATGAAAACATACTTACCAAAAGACACCCATCCACATATAGCAGATAGCCAAACCAGTACTGAAACAGTTATCAGTAGAGGTAATGGAATATGAGAGTATATTGTCGATCTGAATAAGGGAGGTAGGAGATGAATCTCTACGACCGATAACAGAGAACCTATGAAATAGATCTCCCGTGAGGAAAACCATTGCATTCAATATGTGATACTCCCTTCACATCCCTCTGACATTCACTGTACTCTGAGAGGAATCGGGCTTCAAAATGCTGAGAAGCGCATATCAACGTAGAAACTAAGCACAAACTTACTTAACCACCTCCATAGGAGGCAAACTTCGTAAAAACTGAATTGTGGGTGTGGTGAGGGGTGTATTTATAGGCATTTTGAGGTTTGGGAAACTTTACCCCTCCTGGTAGGATTGTATATCCCATACGTCACTAGCTCATGGACTATTGCCAATTACATGAAAGAAAACATAAAGCAATAAAAATATTAGCATTATTACATAATACATAGTTTTGTTGCATTTGTTAGGATTGAGAATTTAAGGGGCAAAGGGGAAGTTTTAAGTACATTGAACAGGACATGTTTTTGTATTAAACTCAGGGTTTATAAAGTTCTGAACGTTTCCTACACAGCAGTATTTTTGCTACTGTGTACAATACAGGAGCACACAACACTTCAAATCTTCTGGTGAAATCCCATTCTAAGATAAAGAAGAAGCTAGAAAACAGGCTCAATGGGTTTAGGAACCTAAATGATTTTACAGTAGCTTATTCTGTTCATATCTAGGACAGACATACTCACCTGGATTAAAGTATTTTGATGTTTTTTTATGCAATCATTATGGTTTACAAATCAGTTTATCTGGTTTACTTGCCTGATCATACCATAACTTGGACTGTTTTTTTTTTCCACAGCTTCAAATATCTGTAGCATTTTGTTTTTGATTTCTTACCTTATTTATAGTTATCTTACTGTAGGTAACATAGCTGTACTAGTGCTAGCTGAGTTTTATAAAATGTCACTGGGTCACCATTAAGCTAAAATCTAAAATACTGTCAACCGAGAATTATCCCAATCCCTGGTTGAACATAAAAAACTGATGGCTTTAAAATTAAATGTGTCATGTTTACTTTTTTTCTTAAATATTTTAAAACAAACCAACCAATACTCACCTCATCTTTCTAATGCACTGTGAGTATTCTGTGACACAGATGAAGCTCTCAGGCTGCTAACACTGCCGTGATACGAGCGTCTTCCCCGAGCTGATGGAGCATCTTGGATCTCCCCTATACCCTGCACGTGGAAGTTAATAAGGAAATGAATGTTTGCACGCAAAAAATAAAAACAATTTTTTTTTTAAATATCTCAAGCTCTGCATAATATACTTTTCACGTATAAATATATTAGTTATAGTGATAGTATGATGGGCATTACAGTACGAGTATCCAAAATTTGAGTAGCAAATCAAGCAACAAGGTTCTAAAAATTCCTTCACTTTCAGAACAAACGTTTCAATGTCTGACCAGATCCTAAGGTTGGAATAAAGGACTTGGTATTGATTAAATATTATTATTCAGAACTAGCTTTAAAAATATAATGTATGCTTACCTGATAAATTAATTTTTTTCATGGTGGTGAGTCCACAATCCATTACTCCTGGGAATTATACTCCTGGCCACTAGGACGAGGCAAAGATCTCAAACCCCCTCCCACCTTACTGGAAAGCAGTCTGACATATAGCCAAGAAAAAAAGAAGGTAGGGAAAAGGAAATAAGAGCAACAAAAATGAGCATGGAACAAAGGAGGTGTATACTCAAACTGACGCAAAAAAAAAACAAAAAAACAATAGAAATAATTGGGCAGAGGTTTGTAGACTCTCACCATCATGAAATAAATGAATTTATCAGGTAAGCATACATTATATTTTCTTTCATAAAGGTAATGAGAGTCCACAATCCATTACTTCTGGGAACTAATACCTGAGCTGTGAAGTCCACAAATAATCTAGGTGGAACCAGACATACTATTCCAAATACATTGGAAGATAAGTTATTTTTGTTTTTGCAGAAAAAATATAAGTACAAAATATTTAACGCACAGAAACAGCCCACCTAAAGGACTTTCCTACCAAACGATGCTTCAGAAGAAGCAAAACTGGTAGAATTTAGAAAAAATATATAAGGAAGACCAAGTTGCTGCCTTGCAAATTTGAACAACAAAGGCCTCATTCTTAAAAGCCCAGGAAATAGCAACTGATTTGGTAAAATGGGCAGTAATCTATTTAGGAGGAGACTAACCAGCCTCCAAGTAAGCTATATGAATCAAAAGCATCAACCAAGAGGCTAATGCAGAGCTTTCCAAACTTTTTATGTTGGTGACACACTTTTTAGACCTACATCATTTCGTGACACAGTAATTCATTTGTACTAGCAAACAGGAGGATAAACTAACTTGTTTTAAGAGATACGGACACATACATGAATTATATAATAATGAAATGTATTTACAAGTAACAGTATGTAAGTGTGCAAGAATTAAAAAAAAAGTTTAATAACACCAATAGCTACTTGAAATTTTAATGGGATGTATGAGGTTTATGGGATGAACACAGTTTCTGAATATTTGGTGGAATATTAGATAAAGACACTCGCATTTTATCATCAAGCATTTTTAAGCTTCCACTTCCTATCCATATATCAAGAGCAGGAGCAGCAATGCACTACTGGGAGCTAGCTGCAGAAAATAACCCCTCTGACTTCAGCTCAGCGTTTAAGCTGCCGCCCTCAGAGCTCGGTGAGTCCGATTGACTACTGACCGCGCTGCAAACACACTGCTCTCCTATTTACTGACTACACATGCAGTCACGAGCCAATTAAGGAGACTACACGTGCAGTCAGGAGCCAATGTGCCGCCAATGGGAATAGTTTCAGTTCCCAATGAGCTGCGCCAATAGGTTAAGATGCTCTGTGTCCCCCTAGGTATAAATCACGTGTCAACCATGTGATATGCGCAGCAGGCAGGCGGAAAGTCAGAAACCAAAAAAAAAATTTAAAAAAATTTGTGCTGAAGCAGGGACACACCTACACACTGCTGCCGACACACTAGTGTGTCCCGACACACAGTTTGGAAAGCACTGGGCTAATGAAACAGTAGCATTCTGACCCTTTCTAGTACCAGAAAAACAAACAAATAAGCAAGAGGACTGTCTAAAATCCTTAGTAGCCTGTAAAAAGTACTTCAAAGCTCTGACCACATCAAGATTATGGAGAAGCGTCTCCTTAGAATTATTTCAATTATGACAAAAAGAGGGCACAACAATCTCATGATTGATGTTTTCAGAAGAAACAAAAAGTCAAACTTCGTTCTCAAAACTGCCTTATCCTGATAAAACACAAGATAAGGAATCTCACAACAATGAGCAGACAGTTCAGAAACTTTTCTAGCAGAAGAAATATCCTTCCAAGACAAAAGCTGGATAGCTAAATCATGCATAAATTCAAAAGGAGAAACCTGCAGAATTGTTAAAACCAAATTAAGACTCTATGGAGAAGAAACTGGTTTAATTACAGGATTAATCCTGACTAAAGTCTGGACAAAATTCTGGATATCTGGAAATTTAGCAATCTTCTTTTGAAACAAGATAGAAAGAGCAGAGATCTGTCCCCTTAAGGAACAAGCAAATAAATCCTTACCCAAACCATCCTGAATTAATTGAATGCCAACTGAATCCATGTACCAAAAACCCGGAAATAAAAGCCTTCCAGACCTTGTGATAAATCTTCCTTGTCACAGGTTTACAGGCCTGAACCAAAGTATCAATGACAGAATCAGAAAAAACTATTGTAAATACTAAGCGTTCAACCTCCAAGCCGTCAAGTTTAGAGATTTTAGATCCTGATGAAAGAATGGACCTTGAGACAGAAGTTTGTGATGCTGAGTAAGTGGCCACATGCGGGCTATACGGCTTAGCGTCAGCTGGTCCACACAGCTATTGGCTAAGGAGGTTGAAACGTCACCTCATAGCAAAATAGCGTTCTGCAGTGGGCTGCCTGAGGTGCTCAGTGCGGTGAACGCTTCAAACAAATAAAGAAACTTTCAGCATGAAGTATATTATACTTCATGACTAAAAGTCCCCTTTATTTGTTCCACTGGTAAATCATATTGTTTCACAAACACTAGGATTTACCATCACTTTAATAATGCGAAGTTCCTTCAGGAAAATAGATGGATATAGTTTGAGTCTATTATGACTCCAGTAAATGCTACCCTTATAGCAGGATATGAGGAGATTTAGGTACATTGATACTCCCACTATTGTCTTGAAAGACAGAGGTTTAAGAGTATGAGCATCAGAAGTTGACAGTAAATAAGCATGCACTAGCTATCAGCCAGATAAGAAAAAACTGAAAAGTCCTGATTCTGATCACCGGCAATGAAATCCAGGACAGGACTGTTATTCCCTTTGGATAATTAACAGATTGGGGTAAAATCTCTTGACCATGAGGTTACACAGGTACTAGGATTAATTATGACCCTACCCGCCAAATCCTATTGTAAATGTTAGATAGGAACGCTGGTCAATCAGGGGAACTCTGTCCTTCAAGAGATCGAATATTTTTGTTCTCTTTGAAGCAAAGAGAATCAGTCCGGAAATCCAAACTATTTTCAGGGTAGAACCTAAAATGTAGAAACTTATACATAAGTTTATAAAAACTGTACATGACATAAGCATCAGATCTAGTACATGTACCTACTTAAACATTTGCACATATATAGGCTGTTATGTTGCCTTCATGACTAAAGGAGCAGCCCATATAGACCAACAAGTACACATTAGATACTTGTAAATTCATGCCCAGAGTAAGCAGAGACTGCTTATACTCACAAAGTAAATATACAATGTGCTTAGTTAATGAAAATATTCTCAATTAATGCACAGTATCTGCATACATATAAATCACTCATACAATGGAATAAAAGAGATACCAATAGATCTTATCTCTAAAGGATCTCTACATATAATGAAAATATTCATGATCAATGTTCAGTATCTGCATGAAAGAACCTTTGTTCATATAAATTACACATAACATAGTGTATAAAAGAGATACCAATAGTTCTTTATCGCTAAAGGATCTCCACTGTTGCGTTAAAATACAGATAAATCCTGCAAACTGCAATAGGAAATAAACATGCAGATTACAATAAATGAAATGTATATACTATAGAATTGTGTACACTAATAGCATACGACATGTAATGTCTTGCATCCACAGAGACAGAAGTTCTGCCTATGAAAAACGTATTATTAAGTGTACAACAGTATATAAAATGCAGACTGACAAAAAAAAACAGTTTACATCCCCTGGCAATGATGGGCGTGCAATGCTTAACTGACTTATAAATAAGTATTAATAGCGCAGATAGTTATAATAAATGGTAATGGTACCATATGTTATTATGTTAAAGGGACAATCAAGTCAAAATCAAACTTTCATGATTCAGATAGAGCATTGAATTCTAAACAACTTTCCAATTTACTTCCATTAACAAAATGTGCAGTGTCTTTTTATATTTACACTTTTTGAATTAACAGAATATACGTATATGCATTTGTGATTGGCTGATGGCTGTCAAATGATATATGGGGAGTGGAAATAGACATAACTGAAATTTGTCAGAAAAAAATCTACTACTCATTTAAAGTTCAGACTAAGTGCTATTGCATTGTATTTTTATAATGCATTTGTTAATTAAGCAAATCTACTGTCTTTACTAGTCATTTAAGTACAATATATAATTGCACATATTATAATAAATTGGGTACACTGAGATCACATAAGAATGTGCTATGGTGTACAACTGCCTAAGGTTCTTATAAAAAAAAAAAAAAAAAACCTTTAGAGAGGACGTTTATCAATTCTGAACCTTAAGTTATCAGCACAAGAAATATTTTGCAGATTTACCCAATAGTTACCCTTAAACTTACTTAGTTTCAAGAAAGCCATTAAACTAACAGTCCCTATTTTGTATATATTATTTTTAGCTTTAGGAGTAAAAACAGTAGGGTAGTTTTCCCCATGAGTGTCAAGTACAGGGAGAATTTCCTCTGAGCATTAGACTGTTGCGGCTGATATGTGTGCAAGATTTGAGGTATACAATTCTTACAGATTTGAGTGACCTGACATACTGGAACATCTTTGCAAAATAAACATATATATGTATACTAGTCCTAAAGCCCGTGTACACGGGCCATTTTTTGCAGTACAGGGGTCCCACCCCTTGTTCTCTCTCTATCCCCCCTCTCTTTTGCTCTCTCTTTCTCCCCTCTCTTTTGCTCTCTCTTTCTCCCCTCTCTTTTGCTCTCTCTCTCTCCTCTCTTTTGCTCTCTCCCCCCTCTCTTTTGCTCTCTCTCTCTCTCCCCCCCTCTTTTGCTCTCTCTCTCTCCCCCCCTCTTTTGCTCTCTCTCTCCCCCTCTCTTTTGCGCTCTCTTCCCCCTCTTTTGTGCACTCTCCCTCCTCCTCTCTTTTGCTCTCTCTCTCCCCCCTCTCTTTTGCTCTCTCTCCCCCCTCTCTTTTGCTCTCTCTCCCCCCTCTCTTTTGCTCTCTCTCTCCCCCCTCTCTTTTGCGCTCTCTCTCCCCCCTCTCTTTTGCGCTCTCTCTCCCCCCTCTCTTTTGCGCTCTCTCTCCCCCCTCTCTTTTGCGCTCTCTCTCCCCCCTCTCTTTTGCTCTCTCTCTCCCCCCTCTCTTTTGCTCTCTCTCTCCCCCCTCTCTTTTGCTCTCTCTCTCCCCCCTCTCTTTTGCTCTCTCTCTCCCCCCTCTCTTTTGCTCTCTCTCTCCCCCCTCTCTTTTGCTCTCTCTCTCCCCCCTCTCTTTTGCTCTCTCTCCCTCCTCTCTTTTGTGCACTCTCCCCCCTCTCTTTTGTGCTCTCTCCCCCCTCTTTTGCTCTCTCTCTCCCCCTCTTTTGCTCTCTCTCTCCCCCTCTCTTTTGCTGTCTCTCTCCCTCCTCTCTTTTGCTGTCTTTCTCCCCCTCTCTCTTTTGCTGTCTCTCTCCCCCTTTCTCTTTTGCTGTCTCTCTCCCCCTCTCTCTTTTGCCGTCTCTCTCTCCTCTCTATCCCCCCCTTCTGCTCGCTCTATCCCCCCTCTTTAGAGCTCTCTGTCTCTTAGCAGCCGGCCCCGCCTGCGTCACACCTGACCCCGCCCATGCCACGCCAGGCCACACCTGCGTCACGCCCACTTCACACCCGCCCAGCCACGCCCACTCCACCACACAACGCCAGGTTAGTTGGAAGGCCAGGTGTGTTTGTCCTCGTGCGCAGTCTCTACTGCGCATGACAGCTTCGGACAAACACACTTGGCCTTTTATTATATAGGATAGAGGGAAATCAGTAACTGACTCCTCTATGGAAATATCAGTGGGGACAGAAATGTTTTGTTCCATGTTTGTATAACAGTATACAATGACACCTTATGTAATAAACAGTACAGCCCTCTAAATTATAAATCACTCCGTCAGGCACACAATCTTCCAATGTAATAAATTTTAAAGCCATCCAAAATAATAAGATGCCCTTAAGTACCACCTGGAATCTCCTGATTAGGTACTCACCCCTTTCCTGGGATTGGCAGGCACTGAAAATCAGATTAAAATCTATTTAGAAATAAGCCCCAACTGTTGTAGCTGAAATATAGTCACAGAGGCTCCAGATTGAGAGAAGAAAACCTGGGAACACCGATGGGGTGGAGATACCATCAGGAGTAAAGCTGATGTCTTGTATAAGGGGGAAAAAAACACTTTTGGCCGTTTGAGAATAAAATAAAGTGCACCAAGCATATTAAACATATAAACCTTGTCAAAATTTGTTCTCCAGCCCAATCGCATTCTGCAATAAGCTATTTCCGGTTTTCTTACACACAATTTTTTAATGTGCTCAAATAATAATCCCTAAAGCTGCCAGATGGTTAAAAATAGTCAGATGCTTCCCTAATGTTTCCAATGCTAGTAGGACTGATATGGAGAAAAAAAAAAAAAAAAGTCTTGAGGGAAGCAGATTAAGTCCCCAGCTATGCTATATCCACGTCAGAATCCCTACAAATAGCCTCTATGCTGTGTAAAGACACTTACTTTATGCAGCACCCCTCTACTGGCTTACCAGGCATGTCAATGTCAATGCAGCTGCAGAAGTATCCAGTAGAGAGACCATCCGTTGCAGGTATTTAGTACCACAGAGGATTGCAGTAGGAAATATTGGAGTCCCTCAGGGGAGGCTAGGGGTGATTCCCCGTGACGCCTGAGGGTAGTTATGGCTGAAGTCCCATTAGGGAAATGCTGTGCACCTAAAAGGGTATTCCTTTGTCCCTGTATCATTCAGCTGCTGTGAAGAGTCTTTTCTTTATTCTTTGTAAATGATACTGCATCATCATTTTACAAAAGAAACTGGGCCTCAATAGGTCTGAGCACCCTTCTCACAAACACCTGGAGCACTTTCCTTCTTCAACTTCCTCCGGCGAAGGCAAAGACAAGACTAGTGTAGGCATCCTACACTTCATAAAAAATATATAAAGACAATATACCTAATTAACCCCTGCACTGTTGGGCATAATACAAGTGTGATGCACAGCAGCAATTAGCGACCTTTTAATTACCAAAAATCAATGCCAAAGCCATATATGTCTGCTATTTCTGAACAAATGGGATCCCAGAGAAGCATTTACAACCATTTGTGCCATAATTGCACAAGCTGTTTGTAAATAATTTCAGTGAGAAACCTAAAGTTTGTGAAAAAGTGAACATTTTTTTTATTTGTTCGCATTTGGTGGTAATATAGTGACATGCAATATACCAAAATGGGCCTAGATCAATACTTTTGGTTGTCTACTACATTACACTAAAGCTAAAAACATAAATTATGCTTACATGAGGAGGAGGAGGCGATGAGGAGGAGGAGGAGGCAAATACACCTCAACCAAAGGCTTAAATACTCCCCCCTACTTCCCTCATATCCCAGTCATTCTGCCAAGGGAACAAGGAAAAGTATGAGAAAAATCAGGGTATAAATGGTGCCGGAAGAGAAAATAAATTTTGTTCCGCCCATCGGAGTATACGGGCGGGGGCCGTGGACTCTCCTCATACAGAAGAAAATTAAATTATCAGGAAAGAATAATTTATGTTTTCCTTCTTAATATGAGGAGAGTCCACGGCATCATTCCTTACTGTTGGGAAAACTATACCCAAGCTCTAGAGGACACTGAATGATAACAGGAGGGGTAAAAGAAAGGCAGACCCTAATCTGAGGGCACCACAGCCAGCAAAACCTTTCTCCCAAAAGCTGCTTCAGACGAAGCAAAAACATCAAATTTGTAGAATTTTGAAAAAGTATGTAATGAGAACCAGGTAGCCACCTTACAAATCTGATCCATAGAGGCCTCGTTCTTAAAGGCCCAAGAGGAAGCCACAGCTCTAGTGGAATGAGCCGTAATCCTCTGAGGAGGTCTAAGTCCTGCTGACTCATAAGCTAAGTGTATAACACTCCTCAACCAAAAAGATAAGGAAGCCTTCAGACTCTTACTCCTCCCAGAGTAGATAACAAACAAAGAAGAAGTTTGTCGAAAATCCTTAGTGGCTTGAAGATAAAACTTCAAAGCTCGAACCACATACAAATTATGAAGCAAATGTTCCTTCGAAGAAGAAGGATTAGGAAACAAGGAAGGAACCACAATCTCCAGATTGATGTTACAATCAGACACCACCTTAGGAAGAAAACCCAAGCAGGTACGTAGGACAGTCTTATTCAGTGTGGAACACCAGATAAGGAGACTCACATTGCAAGGCAGCCATTTCAGAAACTCTGCGTGCCAACAACAATTTAATGTCAACCAAATGCATAGGCTCACATGGAGCCCGTTGCAAAAACTTAAGAATCAAACTCCAAGGTGGAGTGTTAGATCTGAACATAGGTCTGATCCTAATCAGAGCCTTAATGAAGGATTGCACGTCAGGGAGCTCTGCGAGTCTCTTGTGCAGCAAAACGGAATGGGCAGAAATCTGTCCCCTCAGGGAACTGGCAGAAAGGCCCTTCTCCAGACCCTCCTGGAGAAAGGAAAGAATCCTGGCAGCCTTGTTCTTATGCCAGGCGAAACCACGCTCTTCACACCAGAATACGTAAGCTCTCCACACCTTATAATAGATGCAATGAGTAACAGGCTTACGAGTATGAATGAGAGTGCCAATAACCCTCTCAGAGAAACCTACCTTGGCTAAGACTAAGCGTTCAGTTTCCACGCAGTCAGCCTCCGAGAATCTAGATTTTGATGAACAAAAGGACCCTGTTCCAGCAAAACCCTGCGACAAGGTAACTTCCACGGAGGAGATGACCACATCCTTCGTGGCAATGATGCAGCAATCAGTATCACTGATGACTGCTCCTGCTTGATGCGGGCAACTACACGAGGGAGAAGTGGTAACGGCAGAAAAATTAGATTGAACCTCCACAGCACTGCTAATGCATCTATTAGCTCCGCCTGAGGATCCATGGACCACAACCCATATCTGGGTAGCTTGGAATTGAGCCGGGAAGCCATGAGATCTACCTCCGGCGCCCCCCATCTGTTGCAAATCTCCGCAAACACCTCGGGATGGAGAGACCATTCCCCCGGATGAAAGGATTGTCTGCTGAGGAAATCCGCTTCCCAGTTGTCCACACCTGGAATGTGAATCGCTGAAAGCGAGCAGTCGTGGGACTCCGCCCACTCCAGAATCTGAGACACCTCCCTCATCGCGAGGAAGCTCCTCGTACCCCCCTAATGGTTTATGTAGGCCAACGAGGTAATGTTGGTCTGGAATCTGGTAAAACTGACCGACCCCAGAGAAGGCCATGCCTTCAGAGCATTGTAAATTGCTCGTAGTTCCAGGATGTTGATCGGAAGGAGAGACTCCTCCCTGGACCACTTTTCTTGTGCCATCTTGGCACCCCAAACAGCTCCCCATCCCGTCAGACTGGCATTCGTGCTGCTCCGGACGAATCCACCAAGATTGGGAGTTCCGAGTCCGAGCAACCATGGATATCAGCTGTGATCCTGTGATGAAAGGCAAAGAATGACTGGGGGATGAGGGAAGTTGGGGAGGTATTTAAGCCTTTGGCTGGGGTGTCTTTGCCGCCTCCTGGTAGCCAGGTTCTTAGTTCCCAATAGTAATGAATGAAGCCGTGGACTCTCCTCCCCTTTAGATGGAAATGGGTTTTCATGGCCAAGCAGTTGTACACAAGCCTCACATGTACAATGCCAAGATTTAGGTAGACTGGTGAAAAACACGCCTCCACTTGAACAGTGGAAACATGTTTTTTAATCCTATTTACTTGTTCAGGTGCCCTTGCTTGCAGGAACTTTAAAGTTTGGAAACATTTGAACTAGATTTTCCTTTTGCTCTGGTATATTACCATTTTTCTAAAGAATCTTTAAAATTGGAGGTTAAATTTCAGTTCATAAGACGTTTTTGAACAAGCTAGGGGATATATATTTCCAGTATTTCAATCTGTTATTTCTAGAAACATCTGGCTCTTTTGCCACTGCATCTTCCCTTTTCAGTTGTACTGAAGAGGCTCTTCTTTAGTGAATTCGGAATTTAAATCTGTCCAGAAGTCTACTCCTGTTAGAGCCAGAATGGCCTATTTTGCAATGGAGAAACAATAAGTCAGTTAGTTCTGAAGGAGATCTTTTCTATATTTATGCGGGCTCAATGCAAGTATTTCAGATTCTATCATTTCAGCGCAGACTTCCTTTGCAGGAAGTAGGTCTTTCCAACAGAATGGCAAGTCCACAATTCAGCTTTTGCAGAAGTTTGTGAACAAATGGAATATTCCATAGGTGGATCTATAGCTTCTAGCAGGGCCGGATTGGGCAGCCGGGATACAGGGAAAAATCCTGGTGGGCCGCCGGCCGGCAGCTCAGCTGGGCTGGCTGACTGCTGCTGTGCTGTATAAATTATATTTTTGCTCGTTTGTTATATTGCGGCCGCGAAATTGTGAATCATTTATATTCACCCAGACACTGTGACTGAGTCTGTGTCTGTCACTCACACAGACAGTCACAGGCTCTGTCACAGCAGTGTCCACAGTCCGAGGGCCAGGGCCACACTGGGCCAGGAAGGAGTCGGAGGTCTAATGCGGGCCGGTTCAGGTGGGGCGGGCCGGCGGCTTACATGACGAGTCAGGGGGCGGAGTGGACCTGGATTGCGCCCTCTGAGTCACAAAGAGAGACACTGACTCTCTCCCCGGCGGTGCTCGGCTCTTCTCCCTGGCTCCAGCTGCGTGCTGCGTCCTCAGTCAGGATGGCTCTCTGCCCGCTTTTTCCCACTCTGTGCCTCATACACACCGGCCTGCAAACAAGGACTCCACTGCAAATAAATCTAAAAAAACTTGGAATTCACAATAAGTCATGACTGGAACAAATGTCATGGGAACCCATCTGATGGTCTATTAAAGTGATACTTTACAGCTTATAATATTTTGCATTAAAATTATACCCACTGAATTACTTGCTTTTGGGGTTCTGCATTTTGGAGTTCACAGAACTGTGTTAAACACTGAAAGGGCTGTATATATGGCAAAATACACTTGTTTATAAATTTTAATTTTGACATAACAGCCTTTCAAGTCAAACTAAAACTTTATTAAAATTATGCCATTTAAAAATGTATCGTGCCTGATATAGCATAGGGATACCTAATACACAGCCTCAGTACCTGAGCGTGCCGGATGTACACAGTAGGGTTGGTATATAGTTCTAATACCTTTTGTATTTGACTATTTGTGTGTATCTAATACAGGGAAGTGTGGGGTTAATATAAGGAATGGTTGGGATATTGCACAGATATGAAAATTATTAACTATCTATTGCTCACTGCATATGCTTTAACATAGCAGAGGGAGGGTGTCTTTATTGCTGGGGAGATTGGGCCGGGGGGGGCGAATCTGAGCCGGAGGGGGTGGGGCTAAAATGAAGGGGTGGGGATTGTCAAAGGGGGCGGAGCTGGGCCGGTCTATACAAATTTCCAGGGCCGGTCTGATTTCCCAGTCCGGCCCTGGCTTCTAGTCTATATTGTCAGTTTCACAATTTATCTGTTTTTCTCAGATGTTCAAGCTCTAGGAGTGGATACTCTTGAGAGTTCACTCTGATCTATGTGTTTTCTCTATTTCCTCTGATTCTTTATCTACTCAGAGAATCTTGAAGGAAAAGATACATTTTTTGTAATCCTTCCCTTTTTTGCTCTTGCAGACTTTGAAATAATCAGCTAATTAGTAAACATGGTTGTTTTATTTGTTCTCATCCAAGGTAGTCCTGGAGGCTTGGCCTGTTGGGGAGGCTTGGGGGTGGGTTTGGGGACCAGTGCTCTAGTGCAAAGGCCGACAATTCAACTCCCATAGAAATTTCCAATATCTCGAGACATGCTGCTTCACAATCTTTTGTTGCATCCAAACTTAGTTTTAGATTTAAGAAAACATAATTTATGTAAGAACTTACCTGATAAATTCATTTCTTTCATATTAGCAAGAGTCCATGAGCTAGTGACGTATGGGATATACATTCCTACCAGGAGGGGCAAAGTTTCCCAAACCTCAAAATGCCTATAAATACACCCCTCACCACACCCACAATTCAGTTTAACGAATAGCCAAGAAGTGGGGTGATAAAAAAGTACGAAAGCATATAAAATAAGGAATTGGAATAATTGTGCTTTATACAAAATCATAACCACCACAAAAAAAGGGCGGGCCTCATGGACTCTTGCTATATATGAAAGAAATGAATTTATCAGGTAAGTTCTTACATAAATTATGTTTTCTTTCATGTAATTAGCAAGAGTCCATGAGCTAGTGACGTATGGGATAATGACTACCCAAGATGTGGATCTTTCCACACAAGAGTCACTAGAGAGGGAGGGACAAAATAAAGACAGCCAATTCCTGCTGAAAATAATCCACACCCAAAATAAAGTTTAATGAAAAACATAAGCAGAAGATTCAAACTGAAACCGCTGCCTGAAGTACTTTTCTACCAAAAACTGCTTCAGAAGAAGAAAATACATCAAAATGGTAGAATTTAGTAAAAGTATGCAAAGAGGACCAAGTTGCTGCTTTGCAAATCTGATCAACCGAAGCTTCATTCCTAAACGCCCAGGAAGTAGAAACTGACCTAGTAGAATGAGCTGTAATTTTCTGAGGCGGAGTTTTACCCGACTCAACATAGGCAAGATGAATTAAAGATTTCAACCAATAGTGAATATATAAATGTCCACAGCACTGTATCATTCAAAATATTTTATTCTCTGTACATAACAGGTACTCAAACAGCGACGTTTCGAGTGTTGCCACTCTTACTCATGCTAGTTACAAACTATCAATTGCAGCAATTTAAAACCCTCAGTTTGGCGCCAACCACTCTTCAGGTGGATCTGCTGCCCTCTTCTGTTCATTTCTAATAATACATTAAAAACATTTCCAATTACATGATACTATGTAACAAAAATTTAAATACAATGTTTGCTTTTACTCTTTCCATCTCTGATAGATCATATTTTAGCCTGATCACGTTTTAATTTTACACTTTAGTTATATTTTAAACAGTACTTTTCCAAGATTATACTTTAAACAGTGTTTTTCTAGACAGTAAATAATTATATTATTTGAGAAGAGTTACACTATCCTAAGAGAAAATTGTATGAAAAAAGTAATTTTACTGTTTAATAGTTTTACAGAAAAATAGACCAATCAAAGTCCCTATTGAGCCCATTAGGTTCCATACTTCCCAATTCAAAGATCCAAAACATTTCTTTTTGTTTTAGTATCTTTTCTCTATCACCTCCATTTCTTTGTGGACCCACACTATCGATCACTTGCCACCTTAATTGGCTTATCTGGTGGCCACATTTTAGGAAGTGATGGGACACAGGGGCTTCAGTGTTCTTACACCTTATGTTTGAGCGATGCTGGCATATCCTGTCTCTGATCATACGGGTAGTCTCCCCTATGTAGATCAGAGAACAGGAACATTTTATGAGATAGATTACATATTTAGAATCACAGGTATAGTAATCTCTTATCTCATATTTTTTCCCATTTCTTGGGTGATAGAAATATTTGCCTTTTATAATAGAGTGACAACTCATACAGCCCAGGCATGGGAATGAACCTCTACTTTTATTACCAATAAATGCCTGTCTCCCCTGCTTCTTAGAGCCTACATCTGTATGTGTTAGTTGATCTCTCAGATTTCTTACTCTTTTAAACGCCATTAATGGCGGATTTTTAAATATTTCTATACCTTTATTGCATTCGCTCAAAACATGCCAATGTCTATTTATAATTCGTTTAACATCCTCACTTGCAGGACTATATTGGGTAACCAGAACCAATTTATCTCCTTTTTTACTTTTAACCACACTTTGTTCCTTAGACCTTACTTTATCTATGTGTTTATCAACAATTTCCTTAGGATATCCTCTATCTAGGAATTTTTGCTGCATCTCTCTAAGTCTGATTTCTTTAGTATCTGGATTGGTGACTATTCTGTCTACTCTTAATAGTTGACTCTTTGGTAATGAGTTAAGTAACCCTTTGGGATGGAAACTTCTGTAATCTAATAGTGTGTTCCTGTCTGTCTCCTTACTATAAATGTCAAAGATTAACTTTCTTCCTTCCTTAATTACTCTAGTATCTAGAAAGGTCACTGTCTCTTCACTCCACTCTGCTGTGAACTCTAGACCAGGGACTGCCCCATTAATTTCCTTCACAAATTCCAATAGGGACTCAACGCTGCCCCACCATATGCCAAATACATCATCTATGAAACGCCACCAGGTGGCGCCATATTTTCTAAATTTATCATTTTCATAGATTATTCTCTCCTCAATTTCATTCATGAATAAATTGGCATATGATGGGGCAACGTTGGTCCCCATTGCTGTACCCTTAATCTGAATGTACCAATCATCCTGGAACATAAAGTGGTTCCAATACAGAATAAGTCTCAGTAACTCTTCAATAAATTCAACTTGTGAATCCGAACATTTTGTATTCAATTTGCATACTTTTTTTACTATTCCTATCCCTGTTTCATGTTTGATGGCCGTGTAAAGACTCTTTACATCCATTGTATATAATAGGAATTTTTCAGATTCAAAGTATAGATCTTTGGCCTTATTTAAAAAATCTCCTGTATCTTTGAGGTATGAAGATATTTGTTTTACCTCCGGTTGCAAAATCTTATCTAGAAAAGTTGAAATATTAGTTAAAGCTGAGTTGACACTCGAGACTATGGGCCTCCCCGGTGGTCTAGTAAGATCTTTATGTACCTTGGGTACCGTATAAAAGATGGGATTCTTGGGGTCTTTATTAAATAAATAATCCTTTAGTTTTTTGTCAATTAATTTATTATCAAGGGTACTACATAAATGAAATACTAAGTCAGCTTAAAGATGAAGATACGTATGTCAAGATCAGTTATAATCCAGTCAGTAAAATACAGAAAGAGGTGGAAGTAATTATTAATAAAGCATTTGATAATAAATTAATTGACAAAAAACTAAAGGATTATTTATTTAATAAAGACCCCAAGAATCCCATCTTTTATACGGTACCCAAGGTACATAAAGATCTTACTAGACCACCGGGGAGGCCCATAGTCTCGAGTGTCAACTCAGCTTTAACTAATATTTCAACTTTTCTAGATAAGATTTTGCAACCGGAGGTAAAACAAATATCTTCATACCTCAAAGATACAGGAGATTTTTTAAATAAGGCCAAAGATCTATACTTTGAATCTGAAAAATTCCTATTATATACAATGGATGTAAAGAGTCTTTACACGGCCATCAAACATGAAACAGGGATAGGAATAGTAAAAAAAGTATGCAAATTGAATACAAAATGTTCGGATTCACAAGTTGAATTTATTGAAGAGTTACTGAGACTTATTCTGTATTGGAACCACTTTATGTTCCAGGATGATTGGTACATTCAGATTAAGGGTACAGCAATGGGGACCAACGTTGCCCCATCATATGCCAATTTATTCATGAATGAAATTGAGGAGAGAATAATCTATGAAAATGATAAATTTAGAAAATATGGCGCCACCTGGTGGCGTTTCATAGATGATGTATTTGGCATATGGTGGGGCAGCGTTGAGTCCCTATTGGAATTTGTGAAGGAAATTAATGGGGCAGTCCCTGGTCTAGAGTTCACAGCAGAGTGGAGTGAAGAGACAGTGACCTTTCTAGATACTAGAGTAATTAAGGAAGGAAGAAAGTTAATCTTTGACATTTATAGTAAGGAGACAGACAGGAACACACTATTAGATTACAGAAGTTTCCATCCCAAAGGGTTACTTAACTCATTACCAAAGAGTCAACTATTAAGAGTAGACAGAATAGTCACCAATCCAGATACTAAAGAAATCAGACTTAGAGAGATGCAGCAAAAATTCCTAGATAGAGGATATCCTAAGGAAATTGTTGATAAACACATAGATAAAGTAAGGTCTAAGGAACAAAGTGTGGTTAAAAGTAAAAAAGGAGATAAATTGGTTCTGGTTACCCAATATAGTCCTGCAAGTGAGGATGTTAAACGAATTATAAATAGACATTGGCATGTTTTGAGCGAATGCAATAAAGGTATAGAAATATTTAAAAATCCGCCATTAATGGCGTTTAAAAGAGTAAGAAATCTGAGAGATCAACTAACACATACAGATGTAGGCTCTAAGAAGCAGGGGAGACAGGCATTTATTGGTAATAAAAGTAGAGGTTCATTCCCATGCCTGGGCTGTATGAGTTGTCACTCTATTATAAAAGGCAAATATTTCTATCACCCAAGAAATGGGAAAAAATATGAGATAAGAGATTACTATACCTGTGATTCTAAATATGTAATCTATCTCATAAAATGTTCCTGTTCTCTGATCTACATAGGGGAGACTACCCGTATGATCAGAGACAGGATATGCCAGCATCGCTCAAACATAAGGTGTAAGAACACTGAAGCCCCTGTGTCCCATCACTTCCTAAAATGTGGCCACCAGATAAGCCAATTAAGGTGGCAAGTGATCGATAGTGTGGGTCCACAAAGAAATGGAGGTGATAGAGAAAAGATACTAAAACAAAAAGAAATGTTTTGGATCTTTGAATTGGGAAGTATGGAACCTAATGGGCTCAATAGGGACTTTGATTGGTCTATTTTTCTGTAAAACTATTTTTCTGTAAAACTATTAAACAGTAAAATTACTTTTTTCACACAATTTTCTCTTAGGATAGTGTAACTCTTCTCAAATAATATAATTATTTACTGTCTAGAAAAACACTGTTTAAAGTATAATCTTGGAAAAGTACTGTTTAAAATATAACTAAAGTGTAAAATTAAAACGTGATCAGGCTAAAATATGATCTATCAGAGATGGAAAGAGTAAAAGCAAACATTGTATTTAAATTTTTGTTACATAGTATCATGTAATTGGAAATGTTTTTAATGTATTATTAGAAATGAACAGAAGAGGGCAGCAGATCCACCTGAAGAGTGGTTGGCGCCAAACTGAGGGTTTTAAATTGCTGCAATTGATAGTTTGTAACTAGCATGAGTAAGAGTGGCAACACTCGAAACGTCGCTGTTTGAGTACCTGTTATGTACAGAGAATAAAATATTTTGAATGATACAGTGCTGTGGACATTTATATATTCACTATTGGAATTGGGGAGATTTGGCAGGTCCCTGTCGTCACGAGCACTGCACTCCTGAGTTGCTGTACTAATCGTTGTACATATTAAAAGATTTCAACCAAGATGCCAAAGAAATGGCAGAAGCTTTCTGGCCTTTTCTAGAACCGGAAAAGATAACAAATAGACTAGAAGTCTTTCGGAAAGATTTAGTAGCTTCAACATAATATTTCAAAGCTCTAACAACATCCAAAGAATGCAATGATTTCTCCTTAGAATTCTTAGGATTAGGACATAATGAAGGAACCACAATTTCTCTACTAATGTTGTTGGAATTCACAACTTTAGGTAAAAATTCAAAAGAAGTTCGCAACACCGCCTTATCCTGATGAAAAATCAGAAAAGGAGACTCACAAGAAAGAGCAGATAATTCAGAAACTCTTCTGGCAGAAAAGATGGCCAAAAGGAACAAAACTTTCCAAGAAAGTAATTTAATGACCAATGAATGCATAGGTTCAAATGGAGGAGCTTGAAGCGCCCCCAGAACCAAATTCAAACTCCAAGGAGGAGAAATTGACTTAATGACAGGCTTTATACGAACCAAAGCTTGTACAAAACAATGAATATCAGGAAGAATAGCAATCTTTCTGTGAAAAAGAACAGAAAGAGCAGAGATTTGTCCTTTCAAGGAACTTGCAGATAAACCCTTATCTAAACCATCCTGAAGAAACTGTAATACTCTCGGTATTCTAAAAGAATGCCAAGAAAAATGATGAGAAAGACACCAAGAAATATAAGTCTTCCAGACTCTATAATATATCTCTCTAGATACAGATTTACGAGCCTGTAACATAGTATTAATCACAGAGTCAGAGAAACCTCTGTGACCAAGAATTAAGCGTTCAATCTCCATACCTTTAAATGTAAGGATTTCAGATCCTGATGGAAAAAAGGACCTTGATACAGAAGGTCTGGTCTTAACGGAAGAGTCCACGGTTGGCAAGAGGCCATCCGAACAAGATCCGCATACCAAAACCTGTGAGGCCATGCTGGAGCTACCAGCAGAACAAACGAGCATTCCTTCAGAATCTTGGAGATTACTCTTGGAAGAAGAACTAGAGGCGGAAAGATATAGGCAGGATGATACTTCCAAGGAAGTGATAATGCGTCCACTGCCTCCGCCTGAGGATCCCGGGATCTGGACAGATACCTGGGAAGTTTCTTGTTTAGATGAGACGCCATCAGATCTATTTCTGGAAGTTCCCACATTTGAACAATCTGAAGAAATACCTCTGGGTGAAGAGACCATTCGCCCGGATGCAACGTTTGGCGACTGAGATAATCTGCTTCCCAATTGTCTATACCTGGGATATGAACCGCAGAGAGTAGACAGGAGCTGGATTCCGCCCAAACCAAAATTCGAGATACTTCTTTCATAGCTAGAGGACTGTGAGTCCCTCCTTGATGATTGATGTATGCCACAGTTGTGACATTGTCTGTCTGAAAACAAATGAACGATTCTCTCTTCAGAAGAGGCCAAAACTGAAGAGCTCTGAAAATTGCACGGAGTTCCAAAATATTGATCGGTAATCTCACCTCCTGAGATTCCCAAACTCCTTGTGCCGTCAGAGATCCCCACACAGCTCCCCAACCTGTGAGACTTGCATCTATTGAAATTACAGTCCAGGTCGGAAGCACAAAAGAAGCCCCCTGAATTAAACGATGGTGATTTGTCCACCACGTTAGAGAGTGTCGAACAATCGGTTTTAAAGATATTAATTGAGATATCTTTGTGTAATCCTTGCACCATTGATTCAACATACAGAGCTGAAGAGGTCGCATGTGAAAACGAGCAAAGGGGATCGCGTCCGATGCAGCAGTCATAAGACCTAGAATTTCCATGCATAAGGCTACCGAAGGGAATGATTGTGACTGAAGGTTTCGACAAGCTGTAATTAATTTTAGACGTCTCTTGTCTGTTAAAGACAGAGTCATGGACACTGAATCCATCTGGAAACCCAGAAAGGTTACCCTTGTCTGAGGAATCAATGAACTTTTTGGTAAATTGATCCTCCAACCATGATCTTGAAGAAACAACACAAGTCGATTCGTATGAGATTCTGCTAAATGTAAAGACTGAGCAAGTACCAAGATATCGTCCAAATAAGGAAATACCACAATACCCTGTTCTCTGATTACAGACAGAAGGGCACCGAGAACCTTTGTAAAAATTCTTGGAGCTGTAGCTAGGCCAAACGGCAGAGCCACAAACTGGTAATGCTTGTCCAGAAAAGAGAATCTCAGGAACTGATAATGATCTGGATGAATCGGAATATGCAGATATGCATCCTGTAAATCTATTGTGGACATATAATTCCCTTGCTGAACAAAAGGCAAGATAGTCCTTACAGTTACTATCTTGAACGTTGGTATCCTTACATAACGATTCAATATTTTTAGATCCAGAGCTGGTCTGAAGGAATTCTCCTTCTTTGGTACAATGAAGAGATTTGAATAAAACCCCATCCCCTGTTCCGGAACTGGAACTGGCATAATTACTCCAGTCAACTCTAGATCTGAAACACAATTCAGAAATGCTTGAGCTTTTACTGGGACACGGGAAAGAAAAAATCTCTTTGCAGGAGGTCTCATCTTGAAACCAATTCTGTACCCTTCTGAAACAATGTTCTGAATCCAAGGATTGTGAACAGAATTGATCCAAATTTCCTTGAAAAAACGTAACCTGCCCCCTACCAGCTGAGCTGGAATGAGGGCCGCACCTTCATGTGGACTTAGAAGCAGGCTTTGCCTTTCTAGCTGGCTTGGATTTATTCCAGACTGGAGATGGTTTCCAAACTGAAACTGCTCCTGAGGATGAAGGATCAGGCTTTTGTTCTTTGTTGAAACGAAAGGAACGAAAACGATTATTAGCCCTGTTTTTACCCTTAGATTTTTTATCCTGTGGTAAAAAAGTTCCTTTCCCACCAGTAACAGTTGAGATAATAGAATCCAACTGAGAACCAAATAATTTATTACCCTGGAAAGAAAGGGAAAGTAGAGTCGATTTAGAAGACATATCAGCATTCCAAGTTTTAAGCCATAAAGCTCTTCTAGCTAAAATAGCTAGAGACATAAACCTGACATCAACTCTGATAATATCAAAAATGGCATCACAGATAAAATTATTAGCATGTTGAAGAATAATAATAATGTTATGAGAATCATGATCTGTTACTTGTTGCGCTAAAGTTTACAACCAAAAAGTTGAAGCTGCAGCAACATCAGCCAAAGATATAGCAGGTCTAAGAAGATTACCTGAACACAAATAAGCTTTTCTTAGAAAGGATTCAATTTTCCTATCTAAAGGATCCTTAAAGGAAGTACCATCTGCCGTAGGAATAGTAGTACGTTTAGCAAGGGTAGAGATAGCCCCATCAACTTTAGGGATTTTGTCCCAAAACTCTAATCTGTCAGACGACACAGGATATAATTGCTTAAAACGTTTAGAAGGAGTAAATGAATTACCCAATTTATTCCATTCCCTGGAAATTACTTCAGAAATAGCACCAGGAACAGGAAAAACTTCTGGAATAACTACAGGAGATTTAAAGACCTTGTCTAAACGTTTAGATTTAGTATCAAGAGGACCAGAATCCTCAATTTCTAATGCAATTAGGACTTCTTTAAGTAAAGAACGAATAAATTCCATTTTAAATAAATATGAAGATTTATCAGCATCAACCTCTGAAACAGAATCCTCTGAACCAGAAGAATCATTAGAATCAGAATGATGATGTTCATTTAAAAATTCATCTGGATAAAGAGAAGTTTTAAAAGACTTTTTATGTTTACTAGAAGGAGGAATAACAGACATAGCCTTCTTAATAGATTCAGAAACAAAATCTCTTATGTTATCAGGAACACTCTGAACATTAGATGTTGATGGAACTGCAACAGGTAATGGTATTTTACTAAAGGAAATAATTTCTGCATTAACAAGTTTGTCATGACATTTAATACAAACAACAGCTGGAGGAACAGCTACCAAAAGTTTACAGCAGATACACTTAGCTTTGGTAGTTCCAGCACCAGGCAGCGATTTTCCTGAAGTATCTTCTGGCTCAGATGCAACGTGAGACATCTTGCAATATGTAAGAGAAAAAACAACATATAAAGCAAAATTGATCAAATTCCTTAAATGACAGTTTCAGGAATGGGAAAAAATGCCAAAGAACAAGCTTCTAGCAACCAGAAGCAATGAAAAATGAGACTTAAATAATGTGGAGACAAAAGCGACGCCCATATTTTTTTAGCGCCAAATAAGACCCCCACATTATTTGGCGCATAAATGCTTTTGGCGCCAAAAATGACGCCACATCCGGAACGCCGACATTTTTGGCGCAAAAGAACGTCAAAAAATGACGCAACTTCCGGCGACACGTATGACGCCGGAAACAGAAAAGATTTTTTGCGCCAAAAAATTCTGCGCCAAGAATGACGCAATAAAATGAAGCATTTTCAGCCCCCGCGAGCCTAACAGCCCACAGGGAAAAAGTCAAATTTTTTAAGGTAAGAAAAAAAAGATTGATTCAAATGCATCATCCCAAATATGAAACTGACTGTCTGAAAATAAGGAATGTTGAACATCCTGAGTCAAGGCAAATAAATGTTTGAATACATATATTTAGAACTTTATAAAAAAAGCGCCCAACCATAGCTTAGAGTGTCACAGAAAATAAGACTTACTTACCCCAGGACACTCGTCTACATGTTGTAGAAAGCCAAACCAGTACTGAAACGAAAATCAGCAGAGGTAATGGTATATATATATATATATATAAGAGTATATCGTCGATCTGAAAAGGGAGGTAAGAGATGAATCTCTACGACCGATAACAGAGAACCTATGAAATAGACCCCGTAGAAGGAGATCATTGCATTCAAATAGGCAATACTCTCCTCACATCCCTCTGACATTCACTGCACGCTGAGAGGAAAACCGGGCTCCAACCTGTTGCGGAGCGCATATCAACGTAGAATCTAGCACAAACTTACTTCACCAGTTGTAAAACTGATTTGTGGGTGTGGTGAGGGGTGTATTTATAGGCATTTTGAGGTTTGGGAAACTTTGCCCCTCCTGGTAGGAATGTATATCCCATACGTCACTAGCTCATGGACTCTTGCTAATTACATGAAAGAAATCGGGTATACAGATAGTACAATTACAATTAATGAAAATACAACACTACAATTGTTGAAATAAGTCCCAACGAATGTTGATTCCAAAAATAAAAAATAAAAATAAGTATCTATATTTAAAATGATGAAGACGGCAGCTCTCTAGCACGTAGAACATCAATGGGAATCCTAGGCAAGGACACACACAGAGGCGCCTCTAAGTGCAGTATCATCAGATAACACAAATAACTTATAAGCATAAGAAAACCACTCACATGCGATGAAGCACACAATAGTGCTAATGGGGCAAGCCGAGACTTCTGAGCTACTCGGCTGACTCAACATTCAGCTCTCCTAGATACAGGTTCTCAGCGGATAACAATGTCACTCTCCTAGTGATACTCTCTCCTGGAATATGGTATACCTCCCAAGCCACAGGATCCGGGTGTGAGGATATTGTGACAAATTTTCACAGCAAAGGAGCGGTAGCGTAAAAACAATTTTATTGCATAACAACAATTTAAAACAGTGACGCGTTTCTCGGCGGTCAACGCCGTTTCCTCAGACTGCTATCATGCTCCTTAATCGCTACCTTTTTAAATCTACATGCTCCAATCACACCTGATAATTGTTACACACACCCTGTGACACCATACAGGTAAAAAGGTAAACAGGAAATATATCATCCTATTGGATAATGGTTATTTAGTGACTCGCTCTCATAATCTAAAACATATTAAACAGTGTTACAATTAAATGAAGAGCTATAGAGTACATTTTAGGCACTATTCATTTGGAAAAATTCTTATACGTTTTGCACATCTTGTCTTCTACGTATTCAACACATTTTAAACATACGTTTTGCACATCTTATCTTCTACGTATTCAAGGCACTATTCATATTGAAAAGTAGTTGCACATTTTTACGTATCTGATTTTAAACATGTTAACCATATAGCAATTAAGCACGACTATAAAGACTATAAAGTACACACTTCTGTGCATCAGGGGTTACAATTCTAGAATTAGTGCAACATGAATAAGCCATATATGATGGACTAAATCTAACAGAAATGTGACAAAATACTCATACAAAATCATCCACAATCATATATATTTTACCCATGGGAGATCCACTACTTGGAACAATTAATCAAAATTACGCATCACTCCCAAAAAATATATGATTAATCAAATTATACTAAAAAATTTGATAAAACTAATGTGTGCTAACTAATATATCTACAATGTATTTATAGACACTGGACTAAATTCTATTCTGCAGTGATGTTGCGTGTTAAAGTGATGATAAGAAATAATCATATATATAAATAAATCAATGTGATAAGAAATGTCTGACAGTGTGTCTAACACCAAATGTAGGGGCACAAAATTCTACAGGCCCTAATCTATTGTGCAAACTTTATAAAAAACCCAGATAATTATACTAGGTTTAGTGAATTATACTAATTTATGTGATAATTAAACTACTATAGATGATTGCAAATAATCAGTGGAATACACCAATACCCTATGCTAAATGTGTTAATTATTTAAATAAATTATTAGTGACATTAAAATGCGGCTATTTCTATATTAAGGTTAAGTCCATGAGGATGAAGAGTATTCAATTTATAGATCCAGAAAGTCTCCCTCTGGCGCAACCTCGTGAATCTATTATATCTGTGAGATGGAGAAATATGTTCAATGGGAGTAATGCTGAAACATTTAAGGTCACCACCATGTCTAGCATTGCAGTGCCTAGATAAACTATGACCTATAAATATATTTTTCATATTTCTGTAATGTTCCGACCACCTATCACTAAGACGTCTACAAGTGTGTCCAACGTACTTAACCCTACATTTGCAGGTAAGTACATATATATATATATATATATATATATATATATGCACATGATATAAAGTCAGTCATAGGATAAACACATGTTGAATGGTCAGATTTAAAAGTGGCTTTCCCATGTGTAATAAAATAACACATTTTGCAGTTTTTAACTCTGCATTCAAAAGATCCAATCTTAGTACCATTATTGCAGATAATACTATTTTTCCAAACAATTTTATCAAAGGGCTTCAATGCATTTTTCACTACCTGGCTAGGTGCCAAATGGTTCTTAAGGGTAGGGGCCCTTTTAAAGACAGACAATCTTAGGTTGATCTTCAATAAATTTATTCAAAATGGGATCTTTTTTAGAATCCCCCAATATCTATTTACTATTATTTGGGTTATATACTTTAGATTACTAGTGCCTGCCTGGTTTTCTTTCTGAAGTTTAACTTTCTTTGAGTTTATCAGTGTTAGTTCTCTCTCATCAGATCTAGCCCTTAGGTAACTTTCTTCAATAATTTCCCCTTATCCTTAAAGCGATTTTCTAAAATTATACTTTGTTTATGATATGTCCTAAGATCACTACAGTTTCTTCGGATACGTTTGAACTGTCCATAAGGGACGTTTATTTTCCAAGGTCGATAATGATTACTTTGGAAGTTCAGAAAACTATTACAATCCACAGTTTTAAAATGTGTTTGTGACTCAATCATACCAGTGCTTGAAAATTATAAAGCCTAGTTTAAATATACAATAGACTGACTCTCTATACAACTTGCAAAGAAGAGACCCATATCATTGGAATTTAGATGATCTATAAATCTGTTTTCCCACCTTTCCAAATCAAAATAAGGTCATCTATAAAATGACCATAGAAGACCAGGTTTGCCCCAAAGCTTGAGTTATATATATATTTCTCTTCAAACATACTCATATAGAGGTTTGCAAAACTTGGGGCAAACCTGGTCCCCATGGCCGTTTCTTTTGTTTGTAAATAAAACTGATCATGAAACAAAGTAATTGTTTTCAAGAAAAAGCTATTAATTGTAAGATAAATTATTTTTGTAAACACGGTAAATACCAATCCCTTTCTAAATATTCAGATATTGCATTGATTCCTTAATAGTGTGGAATATTAGAATATAAAGCCTGAACATCACATGTTATCCAAAAATGTTAACGTTCAGTCTTTATATTTTGTAGTTTAATTAAAAGATCAGAAGAATCCCTAATGTAAGAATCCAAACCCTGCACATATTACTTAAGAAGAAAAATCTACATAAGAGGAGGCATTATCGGTCCGGCTATTAATCCCAGCAATGATGGGCCTTCCTGGGGGTTTGTGTGTATCCTTATGAATTTTTGGAAGGTGGTAATAGAATGCTATATTTGTTTTTTTAGGGAGTAAATATTCTTTTTTCAGTTTTAAGTAAAATCCCTTCTTTATAGGCAAATTCTACTATTCCATCAAGAACTTTCAAATATGCGTCAGTTGGATTTCCATCTAATTTTTTATAATAAGATATATTATCCAAAATATGCTGTGCTTTAGTCAAATAATCAGAAAGGTTTTGCAAAACAATCCCTCCCCCCTTGTCCGCTTGGTGGATCACAAGATTTTTTTTTTTTTTTCCCCAAAATCTTTTATTAAGAATCCAGCAGATAAAAATCATACAATATCACAAAGGAAATATTTACAAATCATATAATTTCCAATTACATTCTCAGAGAACATTTAAAACATATTTAAACCTGGTTTGTGACATATATAGACATGTAGAAATATTTCCAACTCAAATTGACATGTACAGTGGATTCTAGTTTTCAACCAATATATTTAACAAAACATGAAAGTCTCAATGTCCATAAACAGTACTCTTAATATTGTGCCGTGATGTTAAAATAAGTTTAGTTTCTGCCTGCTAACAGGTCAAGCTAGAATATAAATGGGGTTTAGATAGTAGTCCTAATAAGACCTAGTCAGGCAAGTTTTTAGGATATTGTTTCCAAGTAGTCTGCAACTCAATGAAAATATCCCTTTTGTTTGAAGAGTAGGAGCCATACTCCTCTAATTTAATTAGTTCAGTAACTTTTTTTTTTGCACATTTTTATTGATGGAACCCCCGAGGACTTCCAATTCTGTGCCACCAAAACCTTAACACTATTTACCATAATCCTCAGAAGGGGTCTAAAATGTGCTTGGGGAAGCTTGATCGATTTATTAAGCAACCATACAAGAGGGTCCAAAGGGAGGATTATATTAAAGATACTCTCTATCTCTGCTATTATATTTCTCCACATGGAGTTCAAGTGAGAACACCACCACCACCACATGTGACCCATACCACTACCCACATGTCCGCATCTCCAGCAGCTGTTGCTGGTTTGAGGGTATAATTTATGGAGCCTCCTGGGTGTCAAATAACAGGAATGTAGAATTTTGTAGTTTAACTCCTTAATCAAGGCAGAAGAGGAGCATGATTTAGTGTTTTGGAAGATGTTAGTGGCTATGTGGGGCGTGATAGTTAATCCTATCTCTATCTCCCAAGTCCCAACAGAACGTGGCATATTACCTGGTGGAGGTTGTGTGATGATGTGGTATATGCAAGAGAGACTATGTTTAAGTGGGGGAGATGAGGAAAACAATTTTTCAATTACGGTCAGTGGTCGGGTCAGGTTTAAGTAGTGTTTGTGTGTTGTAACGTAGTGGTGCACCCTTCTGTATGAGAACCAGTTAGCAGCCCATGAGTAGCCTTTATCTACCAACTGATCCTGAGTGCACAATTGTTCGTTAGAAATAAGGTGTGTAATTGAAGTCTCTATTGGTGTATCGTCTGTCATCCAACTTCTAATGAGTGATAATAGAGATAATTCACTATTGTGAATAAGAGACGTCAGGGGGCCGGGGCATAACGATAAATAAGGATTTATTCTAGTAGTGTGTTCCCACATCTTGAGTGTTTCCCGTGTGAATGGGTTAGTAATTTGGCCATAAGTAGCACTAAAGTTATGTTTCCAGCAAATAGAGGGGAGATGAATCCCTTGATTAAGACTCTCTTCTAACATTATCCATCTCTTATGGGCTCTGTGAACTCTCCAATCCAAAATCCTTTGTAGGAATATGTATCTACAATAGCTCTCAATATCTGGAACACCTAGGCCCCCCTGGGTAGCAGAGCGGGACATGTTAAGTTTATTAATCCTCGGAGGGCGTTTATTCCAGATGAACAATCCAAATAGTCGTTGCATCTGATGAGTGTAATTGTTAGGTATGGGAACAGGTAACGTAAGCAAAATATAAAGCAAACGGGGGAAGGCGTTCATTTTAACCGTATGAATTGTGCCAAGCCAAGAAAGATTTTTCTTGTCCATGATGAGAGGTCTCTCATTAAGGCCGTTTTGATTGGGGCGTAGTTTGAAGAAAATAGTGTGTCTTGGTTATCAGCAAGTTGTATTCCTAAATATTTCAAGGACCCCTTGCACCATTTGAATGTACATCTTTCAGATATCAGAGCCTCTGTCTGAGAGTCCAAGGCGACTCCTAACATTTCAGATTTTCAGAGCATTTCTTTGGCCTCAGTCCCTAAGTAGCAATTAAGCCGTTGTCTTATGTTCCAGGCTGTCAAGTAATGAACGGTCCTTAGGAAAGGTCTTATGAATATCCTGAAGCTTATTTAAGTAAGTCAAAAGGGAGGACAGATATATATGTTGCTGTTTTGTTTTAGCTGATTTCAGAGCTATCAATTCCCCCCGTAGGAAGCATTTATGTGCGTTCCATAAATGTTGGGGATTAATGTTGGGAGTATCATTTAGTTTAAAATAGTCCTCTAGTGTGTTAGTAATTTGGATGCGAATGATAGGTTCCTTCAGCAGGGCTTCATCTAATCTCCATGTGCGCTGAGAGGGTATTCGCGCCGAGAAATTCTGGGTACAGCTAATCATGGCATGGTCAGACCACGTGATGGGATAAATATCTGAACTTATGACCTGGGAGAGGCTAGTAACATCAATCATGAAGTAGTCTATCCTAGAATAATGCTGGTGTGGATAAGAGTAAAAAGTATAGTCCTTATCATTTGGGTGGTTTAAACGCCAAACATCATGAATTGCTAGGGAAGAGAGATGTGTTTTTATTAAGTGGAGGACTTTACTGGGGGTCAATAATTTCCCTATAGAACAGTCCATAGTTGGATCTAATGCTATATTAGTCTCCACCAACAATCAAACTGTTTCTGGATGTCTATAGTATTCTTTTACAGATGTGATGGAAAAATCGAGGGGAATCCGTGCTAGGTGCATAGATATTAACCATTGTAATACTTTTGTGGTGGAAAGTCCCTGAGAGAATCAGATATCTGCCTTCCCTGTCTCTAATAACTGAATTAACCTTAAGGGGACTATTTTTATTCATCAGTATACACACACCATTATGTTTAATGGAAATTGAAGCAAAATATGCAGGACCAAATTTCGTAAAAGAAGATCGGGGCTTGTGACCTCGTTTAAAGTGAGTCTCTTGGAGCATCAACACATCACATTGGAGTCTCCTATAGTCCCTAAGTGCAATGGATCTTTTCTGTGGGATATTGAATCCTTTAACATTATGTGAGAGAACTTTAAGATTAATCATGTTTAGTGTTTTTGTGAAGTTTTAGTATGTATAGTATTTCGACTAACTTGGTGGATTTATAAACATCTTGTCTGACACCTGGAATTATATCATGGGAGAACATTTGAGACAACATATACACAAGTAACATAACAATGACTAAAAACAAACAACAGTAAACATTTTTAAAACATAGTGTATCTTTAGAACTTTACACCTTAATTGGGGGGAAATGGTGTCGTATTGTTGCTCTAGTTAGATAAATTTAAACTACGGTGGAGGATGGTGTATGGCTCATTTGGGAAAGAGGGTGGCATATAATGAGAAAGAGGTATTTACTGGCTCCTTTACCAGGTGAAATCTAGAAGGCTTGGTCACATATGGTATCATTACTGCGACTGAGACTTAACCTATAAGCTTTAGCAAGTATTAATATATGTCAGAGGTATGCAAGGTGAATTAACACACAACTTCCTTTTTGCATTCCAAATACAGATTAGTCAAAACCTTGTTTCACAATAATAACAAACACCTGGGTCTTAACCAACCTTCAAGTCCAGATGTCCTTCGATAGAGGACCACATGAGATCAAGTTTACAGACCTTAATTTAGTCCACCTTGGAATGGTTAAAGTGAAGGTAAACTTACATTTATACCTATCCAGGATTTCATTAGTTTCACAAAATTAATTTCACTTTCATTCATGATTCTTTATAAATCTAATTCCAAACCGAGTTATCATCATTATCGTTCCATTTGCGATTGTACACAAATGCAACCTGTAATTTCTAAAAAAATGTTTGCTGCCGATCACATTTCTGTAGCAGCCAATTGATTTTCTGGCCGTTAGGCGGCCGTCAGTGCACGTCATCCGCCTATTTGACCCTGTGCGCATGCACTATTTTTGGCTTCCATGAGCGTTCACGATTCGCGCATGCGTATTCAAAATATTAAGGAATCCATCATAGAACTTGCCTATTCTCGCTTGCGCAGAAGACTGAAAAATCGGCAATCGGCGCATGCGCTGTTTCACTGAGCCTCGTGAACGCGCTTTAGGAAGACGTAGAAAGCGGGTGGGACCGCTCTCTACGTCAAACACAAGAAAAGCCGGAACTGGTGTGTGGGAGGAGTTAGAGATCGCATAGGTAGGGAGATAACAATGTAAAAATAAGAAAATTGGGAAAAAAAAGAAAAAAAAAAGTTAGCGATTAGATTAGGGTAATATTAAAGAATGCATTCCTTTATTTCATATGCTGAAACTTAACCTTCACTTTAACAATAAGGCCTAAACGAGCCTAATATAAATCAAGTTCACAAAGTTAGTGGGATCATTCTGGTGGAGGAAGGTCTGTTTTTCTTCTCTTGGGTTGTGACCTAATCCATTGAGGCTGTTGCATCTTGGGAGGATCAAGATTGTTGTCCCTTCACAGAGGGGAAGCGTCCAACACATTGTCATCTGGGGGGGACAATGTTGATATTTAATTTCTTGGAAAAGTTATCTAAATCCTGGAAGCTCTTATAAATGACTTGTGAGCCATTATGCGTGACTATTAGACTGAAAGGGAATCCCCATCGATATCAGATATTTTCTTGCAAGGCCTTGGTGATAAATTTCACCTCTTTTCTTCTCTGTATGGTCTGTGGGCAGAGATCTTGATAGATTTGTAGGGTATGATCCCTAAATATGATTTCCCTCTTTGACCGCGCTGCATGCCATAAGTCTTCTTTAGCGGTGTGGCACAAAAATTTAAGAATCACGTCCCTTGGAGGAGCTGGTGGCTTTGAGGGTGGTCTAAGTGCCCTGTGGGTTCGCTCAATATCTTCAGGTTGGAGTAAAGGTGATCGTGGGAGTAGAAAGGCGAACAGATCTTTCAGATATGATTTTAATCATTTTAATTGGTCCTGCTGGACCTCTTCTGGGATTCCTCTTACCCTGAGATTGTTTCGCCTTCCACGGTTATCTAAGTCCTCCAGCCTTTCCTGTAGGGTTTGTACAATAGAGTCCTGTATCGATAGCTGAGTGGTGTTTGAGCTAACTAGGTTATTGAGAGCTTCTTGACCTTCTTTGAGATATTCAATCCTAGAGCCCATATCATTTAGATCCTATTTGAGATCCCTAATTTCCTCTTTTATAAAGGACTTCAGAGATGCAAGGTCAGACTTAGAGGGAAGATCTGCAAGTTGTGAGTGTAACATCTGTAGCGCATTATGGTGCAAAGATGAAGATTCCATCTATGAGTCAGATGAGAGTTTATCCTTAGGAGAGAGCAACTCAGAGGGTGTTAATTCTGAGGTATGGAAAAAAGTAGTCACTGAGGGTGTAGTCAATGCCGGTTTGGCTGGTTTGTCCATTTTTGAGCCCTTGCGCTGAGACATATCTGTATGCTCCAGGGGGCATGTAAAGGTGTTTTCAGGTCTCAGCAAACCTTAGTAAGGTATGGTTTTAGGTCATTCACAAGTCACAGATTTATATATTGGTGATCACTTTGCTTAGTGACTAAGAAACTTTTACAGGGTGGACAATTAGCACTAATGCGCTAGTATGGAGGTATATTTGGCAGGTTTGTATTAGGATCACAGTAGAGGCAGCGAGATTATGATAAGCAGCAGAATATTTAAATTCCCTTCTCTTAACCAACGTATGAGATGTCTGGTCTTTCTTCTCCTCTATATAACGTTGTGTTTCTCTAAACCTGCTTGTAGTTTAATGCGCATATGTCTGGGGGACTGGCAATCCAAGAAGGCCTGACAAAGTGACTGAAAAGTCTCCCCTCCAACACCTACAGCCAACAATCCAATCCGCCCCTCCAATTGACCCACCTCTCCCAAGTATGAAGTAGTTACAGCTTGTCTAGTATTGTGTATCTTCGGCATGCAGAAAAACTCACCACCGTGTCAGACCGCAGAGGTATGTGACGCAGCATCCAGCAAATCGATTCGGCTTAGGCCTCCGCCCAGTGTAGTTAGAACGGGCAGGCAAAGATGTCAGTAGGACAGGTAAGTAATACCTCTGAATGGTAGAGAGACCGGGATGTCAGTCTCCGTATCTGCAGGGCCTCCTCACTGTGGCGCAGTGCAAGTTGGTGGCCGCAAGCTCGTCAAACTTGTGAGGGTTCCGTGTCAGAAAGCTTTCTGCGGGTCTGCAGTGGGTCGATTCTAACTCTGCGTCTTGTCCCAAATGTCAGCAGAAGAAATATTATCAAATTGAAGCCTCCACCAGCCCCTTACATATACTCTAAGCTACGACAGCTATGGAGCTTAACGAGAACACAGCCATGTCCCAGCACGGCTTGGCTCCGCCCCCGGCGGATCACAAGATTTTGATTGCTTTTCAAAGAATCTAGAGCTTTCCTTTCCTCCAAATTAAGATTAGATGGTCCTTTATATTTTTGGTGGATTTTTTCAAACTCTTCTATCACTAATTCTTTAAAGATCTCAATATGGTGCTGGTTAGAACATTTAGGGTTAAAATAAGATTTATTTCTATAAGTAGTGTGAATAAAATATATTGCTCAAATGTTCCATCCAGTTTACTGTAAATTATATTTGTTTTAATCTTGAATTCATATTATCTGTCAATATTGGTATCCGTGTATCTTCCTTCAGCTTTTTTTCAGCAAAATACTTTTGAAGTGAAAGTTTTCTAGTGAATCTATTGATGTCCACATATAAATCAAATATATTTTGAGAATTTGTTGGACTAAATGATAAGCCTTTTCCAAGTACCCTTATCTCGTTATCTGTTAATGTGTGTAATGATAAATTATATATTCCTTTACTTAATTTACGTCATCTTTCTTTCTTGCTGGTTGTGCCACTTCCTCTAGATCCTCGTTTGAGTAGCCTCTTTTTCCTATTCTTGATGATGTGTGGGTAGTGAGGGGTTCTAGATAACTTGCTATTTTCCTTTGTGTCCAAGACTGTGGTCTTGGTCACTGTTCTAAAAAAAAACTCATTGTTGGAATGATCACGTCTTTGATCCACATAAGGCTCACTATTAGATAGTCTTCTAGGGGCAGAATGACTAAAAGTGGACGGGCGGGGTTCATAGTCCCTTTAGTCAGGAATATTTCTTATAGCTTCATAGCGATTAGGTGAGGAGTAATTCACATTAGTATTCCTAGGGTACTGTGTTATGGGTCCCTGATAATCATTTGTATAGTGATCTTGTTTATGGTATCTCTGATAATTGGATGAATGATGATTTTGTCTCCAATTGTTGTTATGTGATCCCTTATACCCATTATGTGGCTTATTAAACCTAGAAGGATAGATGGTTTGTTCCTCTCTGGGTGTCTCTTTATTAATCCTATCTGAATAATGTCTATGCCTTTGTACCAAAGTCCATTCATTTGGGTTTTTATTTTGGTTGGTATCCTGCTGTTGCGTGTTGTCCCCCCCCCCCCCTTGTTCTTAATTTTATTTAAAATTCTATGTTGTCCATTGTACGTAAATACCTCCCCTTTAAGATAATCTTTATTATCTCTATTTAGTTTTTGATTCTTGTTTGAGATAAAGTTCCCTCTGAAAAATGTCTGTTTTTTCTACTACCTTTTTGTTCAATTCCTCATATTGGGAGTTGGTTTTAAATTTATTAAGACTCTTTTGAACAGTTTCAATCTCATTACTAGATTTATTGACTAAATGTTCTCTATGTGAGATTAAAATATGCATTAGTTTGAAGGTGTATTTATTCAGTGCCCCTTCCCATTTAGTCAATAAATCCTGATCATTTTTAAAAGAACAATTTTTAAATAAACGCAAACCTCTTGGGATTTGATTTTTTGCTACATACTTTTTCAAAGTATCCATATCCCACCAAAGTCTACATTCAATGTTTGTCAGTTCCTCTAACTTGGCAAACAGAGAGTGTATGGATAATTTCTCTAGATCGCTTTCAATACAAGGGGTGGGGTCTGACATATTTGTATCTGAGACCATAAGTAGTCTCTTGTTGATTCTTTCGTTTATCGACAACATACTAGCTGCTCCCCTATATCAACACTACAGAATGTAAAACAAAGTACTCAAGTACTCCTAAGGGGCGCCCTGGAAAAAACCTTATTAGAGGTGTATGTGTATAACACAGGTATACAGATAGTACAATTATAATTAATGAAAATACAACACTACAATTGTTGAACTAAGTCCCAACGAATGTTGAACTACTTTTCAATCTGAATAGTGTGTTGAATACGTAGAAGACAAGATGTGCAAAACATAAAAGAATTTTTCCAAATGAATAGTGCCTCGCATGTACTCTATATCTCTTCATTTAATTGTAACACTGTTTAATATGTTTTAGATTATGAGAGCGAGTCACTAAATAACCATTATCCAATAGGATGATATATTTCCCGTTTACCTTTTTACCTGTATGATGTCACAGGGGGTGTGTAACAATTCTCAGGTGTGATTGGAGCATGTAGATTTAAATAGGTAGCGATTAAGGAGCATGATAGCAGTCTGAGGAAACTGCGTTGACAGCCGAGAAACACATAACTGTTTTAAATTGTTTTTACGCTACCACTCCTTTGCTGTAAAAATTTGTCACTATATCCTCACACCCGGATCATGTGGCTTGGGAGGTATACCAAATACCAGGAGAGAGTATCACTAGGAGAGTGACATTGTTATCCGCAGGGAACCTGTATCTAGGAGAGCTGGATGTTGAGTCAGCCAAGCGGCTCAGAAGTCTCGGCTTGCCCCATTAGCACTAGTGTGCTTCACTGCATGTGAGTGGTTTTCTTATGCTTATGTTATTTGTGTTATCTGATGATACTGCACTTAGAGGCGCCTCTGTTTGTGTCCTTTTCTAGGATTCCCATTAATTTGTATCTTACATTGAAAACCATTTTTTCTAGTGGCTATTTCATCAGCAGGAAATTTTTAGAATTTCAGGTACTTTATGAGAAACTGTTATACCTTATTCTTTAATCATGATGGAATAAAATTGACAACTGTTGCCAATATTGTCTGACTTTTATTGGAGTCAAGATATTATTTTACCTTCCTTCAGTCCTGATAAGCAGGAGAATTGAAGGAAACCATTTATATCCTTTAGGTTGTGGTCTGTTGATTTCAGATTTCTGCTAGATGACTCAATTACTTTGTAGCTGATTGTCTCTTTGTTTTATTACAAGGTCCTGGTTTTGGGTAGGCTTTCGCAAAGTCTTCCATCTTTATTCGGATTGTTCAAGTTATTTTCTGATCATACAAGTAATAGAATAATTTCAGAGGGGCTCATGGATCTCTCGTCAGGGTCAGGCTCCTTCAAGATCTACCATCTCTGGTTGGGTTGTACGAACGATCTCTAAAGCTTACAGACAGAAAGGGGAACAGACACCTGATGGGCTAAAGGCACATTCTACTAGGGCAGTATCAAATTCCTGGGCTCTTCAAATAGATGTTATGCCGGAGGAGATTTGTCAGGCGGCAGTTTGGGAGTCTACTTGGCTGTACTTCACTAGGAGGGGGAAGGGGTGATGTCTCTGAGCTACCTTTATTAGGTAACTAGGGGAGTGTGCAGTTCTGTCCACGCACCTCTGAAGAAGGGGTCTCACTTGTAAGTATTACTTAGGGTATGGGCCAAGATATAGGGGGATATCTATCAAGCTGTCAACTTTGTTGCATTCGACGGCACCAATACGCTCGCCTAACATCGCGGCCGCGGACCTGAATACAATCTCCATATTTATTAAAAAAAGCCGTCAAAAAGCTGCGCACCAAGTACGGGGCAATGAGCAGCGGACTGTTGTTAACTAACAGTCATCAAACTCACTACTATTCGGCTTTTTAACAACTTTTGATCCTGTCACTAAACGCTGCCACTATACTAAAATGTTTAACCCCTATTCCGCCGCTCCCAGACCCCACCGCAACTAAACGTATTAACCCCTAAACCCCTGGCCTCCCACATCACTACCACTAACTAAACCTATTAACCCCTAAACCGCCAGCCCCCCACATCGCCATAAACTAAATTAAGCTATTAACCCCTAAACCTAACAACCCACTAACTTTACATTAAACATCCCTATTTATTTAAACTTACCTGTAGAATTAAATTAAACTATATTAAACTATTAATTAACCTACCCTAACTATTATACTAAAATTACATTAAACTACCAATTAAATTAACTATATTACATATTAAAAATACCCTAACCCTACTCAAATTATTTAAAACTACAATTAAAAATGACTAAATAACCAAAAAAAATAAACGCTAGTTACAAAAAATAAAAAACACTAAATTACGAGAGAAAAAAAAACACAGTATCAAAAATAAAAAAGAATTACACCTAATCTAATAGCCCTATAAAAATAAAAAAGCCCCCCCAAAATAAAAAAAACCCTAGCCTACAATAAACTACCAATGGCCCTTAAAGGGGCCTTTTGCGAGGCATTACCCCAAAGAAATCAGCTCTTTTACCTGTAAAGAAAAATACAAACACCCCCCAACAGTAAAACCCACCACCCACACAACCAACCCCACCAAATAAAAACCCTATCTAAAAAACCCTATCTAAAAAAAAGTTCCCCATTGCCCTGAAAAGGGCATTTGTATGGGCATTGCCTTTAAAAGGGCATTTAGCTCTTTTACATGCCCAGACCCTACTCTAAAAATAAAACCCACCCAAAAAACCCTTAAATAAACCTAACACTAACCCCCGACGATCCACTTACAGTTTTTGAAGTTCCGCTTGAAGGATCCATCCAGCCGGCAAGAAGTCTTCATCCGGGAGGCAAGAAGTCTTCAACCGGACAGCCTCTTTCATCTTCATCCAGCCGGCGAAGTCTTCATCCATGCGGCCTCTTCTATCTTCATCCATCCGGCGCGGAGCGGGTCTATCCTGAAGACATCCGACGAGGAGCTCCTCTTCAATACGGTCTCCGCTGTAAACTGGATCTTGAATGCAAGTGACGTCATCCAAGATGGCGTCCCTTGCATTCCTATTGGCTGAAAGGTTCCAATCAGCCAATAGGATTAGAGCCGCAAAAATCCTATTGGCTGTTCCAATCAGCCAATAGGATTTGAGCAGCTCTCATCCTATTGGCTGTTCCAAACAGCCAATAAGATGAGAGCTCAATCCTATTGGCTGACTGGAACAGCCATTAGGATTTTAGCGGCTCTAATCCTATTGGCTGATTGAGACCAGCAGATCGCATGTTACGTCACAGATTTCAACTTTTGCCGGTCTGTAGGGTTTGATAACACTGCGGAATTCCAGCATATTTGCGGTTGACTTTACTTCTATTATCAATTGTTCTGGTCATGCAGTGCATGTCTCTCCCTTCATACAGAAATGTAGGGATAACTGCGCTAGGAGAAATATATGCCTTAAGAATTTTACTAGGAATCTCGCAGTGCTGGAGAGCTAAGATACAGTTCACCGTACATGGTCTTATCAAAGGCAAAAAGTGTAAGGAGCAACTGGATATGGACACCGCAATACATATTTTAAATTAGTAAACTGGGCACTTAAAGTAAGCTATCAATGCAACAAAATGTTGGATCGCTAGCATAAAGTATAATCCGGACTTACCAAGTTTTTAAGTTTTCTAGGGTATGTGCAAGCTACACTTGATAAAAGGGTGTGACCTCAAACTTGTAGGGTATGGGTGTGGTTTTTTTTTCTCAAAGTAATTGTCCTTTCTTATATTAGTTTCAAAACAAGCATTCTATGTAAGAATTATTTTAGTTTTCACGCCTTAACACTTTGTAAGCTAGCAGCAGGTGGGATCCTGCTATAGTTATATTAAGATTTAAACCAAAAACAATCATTTTATTAACTATTATATGCACATTAGGAATTTCATTCTTACCTTTTGCTGTATATTTCTAATTAAGTCCTTTAGGTAAGATAAATCCTTTGTAGGAATATACTTCTCCAGCATTTTATCAAAATCAGGATGTGACATAAGAAATTGAAGCATCTTCCGGCCATAGAATCTAAAATAACAATTTTTTTTAGTTATAATAAAGAGGAACAATGTTTATTATCTAAAATATTCAATACTTCAAACAAAATACCATATACGCATAACTTAAATGAGTGAAAATAAAGATGAATGTATTTACAATATATAAGTCTTGTAATGGAAAAAAACCCCATTAAATAATTGTGAGAAGACTACCACAACTAACATGGATGCATAGAGGACAGCGCCAAAAAAGATTGAGGAGTGTATACAAGATCACTTCATAAAAGAACAATAGCCTAACCGTATTGTTCAGAAGTAAATGCAAAAACCGTGTGTGTGAAGGAGCTCCTCAGTAGTGAGGCTAAAGTATACAATAATGTTTCCACAGAGATATATTATCCCAATAGTGCTGGGAAATATAAATAGGTATTGATGTGGATAAAAAGGTAGCAGTGTAACTTATAGAATACACTGGTATTGCTAAAAGGAATACAGACCTTAAAACGGATATTGATAAAGACCACTATACGTTGTGACGGTAGAAAAGCAGCAGATAGCAACTAAGGTATTATCTAATGATTGGATGTATTACATTTATAATACAAGACGACTATGTGGAATAAATTGCAATATATAGTAACTAACAAATCATAAGGAACTTTACAGATTATAAATAGCAACGTGAGTGACGATCATAAAATAGCAGGGTTAGTGACTAACAAAAAATGGCAGCGGTTAAAGGCTGCTAAATATAGTGGAAGTAAAAAAGCTGCAGATAACACCGGGTGTATTATATAATATTTGGATATATGTATAAAGGTTATAATACAAAACGGCAGTAAAAAATAATTTGCAACATAAGTTATTAGCAAATTGTAAGAAACTTGCAAAAAGATAGCGGCATAAAAACTAAGCTGATAAGTTTTACATTTATCAGCTTAGTTTTTATGCCGTAAAATATAAAATTTAATTTCTCTTGTTAAGTGTATCCAGTCCACGGATCATCCATTACTTGTGGGATATTCTCCTCCCCAACAGGACGTTGCAAGAGGATCACCCACCGCAGAGCTGCTATATAGCTCCTCCCCTCACTGTCATATCCAGTCATTCTCTTGCAACACTCAACAAAGATGGATGTAGTAAGAGGAGTGTGGTGTATTATAGTTAGTTTCTTAACTTCAATCAAAAACAGAATTTATGTTTACCTGATAAATTACTTTCTCCAACGGTGTGTCCGGTCCACGGCGTCATCCTTACTTGTGGGATATTCTCTTCCCCAACAGGAAATGGCAAAGAGCCCAGCAAAGCTGGTCACATGATCCCTCCTAGGCTCCGCCTACCCCAGTCATTCGACCGACGTTAAGGAGGAATATTTGCATAGGAGAAACCATATGGTACCGTGGTGACTGTAGTTAAAGAAAATAAATTATCAGACCTGATTAAAAAAACCAGGGCGGGCCGTGGACCGGACACACCGTTGGAGAAAGTAATTTATCAGGTAAACATAAATTCTGTTTTCTCCAACATAGGTGTGTCCGGTCCACGGCGTCATCCTTACTTGTGGGAACCAATACCAAAGCTTTAGGACACGGATGAAGGGAGGGAGCAAATCAGGTCACCTAAATGGAAGGCACCACGGCTTGCAAAACCTTTCTCCCAAAAATAGCCTCAGAAGAAGCAAAAGTATCAAACTTGTAAAATTTGGTAAAAGTGTGCAGTGAAGACCAAGTCGCTGCCCTACATATCTGATCAACAGAAGCCTCGTTCTTGAAGGCCCATGTGGAAGCCACAGCCCTAGTGGAATGAGCTGTGATTCTTTCGGGAGGCTGCCGTCCGGCAGTCTCGTAAGCCAATCTGATGATGCTTTTAATCCAAAAAGAGAGAGAGGTAGAAGTTGCTTTTTGCCCTCTCCTTTTACCGGAATAAACAACAAACAAGGAAGATGTTTGTCTAAAATCCTTTGTAGCATCTAAATAGAATTTTAGAGCGCGAACAACATCCAAATTGTGCAACAAACGTTCCTTCTTTGAAACTGGTTTCGGACACAGAGAAGGTACGATAATCTCCTGGTTAATGTTTTTATTAGAAACAACTTTTGGAAGAAAACCAGGTTTAGTACGTAAAACCACCTTATCTGCATGGAACACCAGATAAGGAGGAGAACACTGCAGAGCAGATAATTCTGAAACTCTTCTAGCAGAAGAAATTGCAACTAAAAACAAAACTTTCCAAGATAATATCTTAATATCAACGGAATGCAAGGGTTCAAACGGAACCCCCTGAAGAACTGAAAGAACTAAATTGAGACTCCAAGGAGGAGTCAAAGGTTTGTAAACAGGCTTAATTCTAACCAGAGCCTGAACAAAGGCTTGAACATCTGGCACAGCGGCCAGCTTTTTGTGAAGTAACACAGACAAGGCAGAAATCTGTCCCTTCAGGGAACTTGCAGATAGTCCTTTGTCCAATCCTTCTTGAAGGAAGGATAGAATCCTAGGAATCTTAACCTTGTCCCAAGGGAATCCTTTAGATTCACACCAACAGATATATTTTTTCCAAATTTTGTGGTAAATCTTTCTAGTTACAGGCTTTCTGGCCTGAACAAGAGTATCGATAACAGAATCTGAGAACCCTCGCTTCGATAAGATCAAGCGTTCAATCTCCAAGCAGTCAGCTGGAGTGAAACCAGATTCGGATGTTCGAACGGACCCTGAACAAGAAGGTCTCGTCTCAAAGGTAGCTTCCAAGGTGGAGCCGATGACATATTCACCAGATCTGCATACCAAGTCCTGCGTGGCCACGCAGGAGCTATCAAGATCACCGACGCCCTCTCCTGATTGATCCTGGCTACCAGCCTGGGGATGAGAGGAAACGGCGGGAACACATAAGCTAGTTTGAAGGTCCAAGGTGCTACTAGTGCATCCACTAGAGCCGCCTTGGGATCCCTGGATCTGGACCCGTAGCAAGGAACTTTGAAGTTCTGACGAGAGGCCATCAGATCCATGTCTGGAATGCCCCACAGCTGAGTGACTTGGGCAAAGATTTCCGGATGGAGTTCCCACTCCCCCGGATGCAATGTCTGACGACTCAGAAAATCCGCTTCCCAATTTTCCACTCCTGGGATGTGGATAGCCGACAGGTGGCAGGAGTGAGACTCCGCCCATAGAATGATTTTGGTCACTTCTTCCATCGCCAGGGAACTCCTTGTTCCCCCCTGATGGTTGATGTACGCAACAGTTGTCATGTTGTCTGATTGAAACCGTATGAACTTGGCCCTCGCTAGCTGAGGCCAAGCCTTGAGAGCATTGAATATCGCTCTCAGTTCCAGAATATTTATCGGTTAAACACTAAAAAACTCTAAGCCATCTCCGTGGAGATGTTGCCTGTACAACGGCAAAGAGAATGACTGGAGTAGGCGGAGCCTAGGAGGGATCATGTGACCAGCTTTGCTGGGCTCTTTGCCATTTCCTGTTGGGGAAGAGAATATCCCACAAGTAAGGATGACGCCGTGGACCGGACACACCTATGTTGGAGAAAGTTTGTTATTTTTAAATGGTACCGGAGTGTACTGTTTTATCAAAGGCAGCATTAGAAGAAGAATCTGCCTGTGATTTCTATGATCTTAGCAGAAGTAACTAAGATCCATTGCCGTTCTCACATATTCTGAGGAGTGAGGTAACTTCAGAGGGGGAATGGCGTGCAGGTTTCCCTGCAATAAGGTATGTGCAGTAAACATATTTCTAGGGATGGAATTTGCTAGAAAAATGCTGCTGATACCGGATTAATGTAAGTTAAGCCTAAATGCAGTGATTTAATAGCGACTGGTATCAGGCTTATTAACAGAGATACATACTCTTATAAAAGTGCAATATAAAACGTTTGCTGGCATGTTAATCGTTTTTATATATGTTTGGTGACAAAACTTATTGGGGCCTAGTTTTTTCTCCACATGGCTGGCTTGATTTTTGACTAGAAACAGTTTCCTGAGGCTTTCCACTGTTGTAATATGAGTGGGAGGGGCCTATTTTAGCGCTTTTTTGCGCAGCTAAAATTACTGACAGAGACACTCAGCTTCCTTCTGCATGATACAGGACATCTCTGAAGGGCTCAAAAGGCTTCAAAAGTCGTGTTTGAGGAGGGTAACAACCACAGTAGATCTGTGGCAGTTGTTGTGACTGTGTTAAAAACGTTTTTGTCATTTATTATTCCGTTTTTGGTATTAAGGGGTTAATCATCCATTTGCAAGTGGGTGCAATGCTCTGCTAACTAGTTACATACACTGTAAAAATTTTGTTAGTGTAACTGCCTTTTTTCACTGTTATTTCAAATTTTGCTAAATTTGTTTCTCTTAAAGGCACAGTAACGTTTTTTACATTGCTTGTTAACTTGGTTTAAAGTGTTTTCCAAGCTTGCTAGTCTCATTGCTAGTCTATATAAACATGTCTGACACAGAGGAAACTACTTGTTCATTATGTTTAAAAGCCATGGTGGAGCCCCATAGGAGAATGTGTACTAAATGTATTGATTTCACCTTAAACAGTAAAAATCAGTCTTTATCTATAAAAGAATTGTCACCAGAGGGGTCTGTCGAGGGGGAAGTTATGCCGACTAACTCTCCCCACGTGTCGGACCCTTCGCCTCCCGCTCGAGGGACGCACGCTAATATGGCGCCAAGTACATCAGGGATGCCCATAGCGATGCAATCATGAATAATACCCTGTCACAGGTATTAGCCAGACTGCCTGAATTAAGAGGCAAGCGCGATAGCTCTGGGGTTAGACGAGATACAGAGCGCGTAGATGCTGTAAGAGCCATGTCTGATACTGCGTCACAATATGCAGAACATGAGGACGGAGAGCTTCAGTCTGTGGGTGACGTCTCTGAATCAGGGAGACCCGATTCAGAGATTTCTAATTTTAAATTTAAGCTGGAGAACATCCGTGTATTGCTTGTGGAGGTATTAGCTGCTCTGAATGACTGTGACACAAATGCAGTGCCAGAGAAATTGTGTAGGCTGGATAAATACTATGCAGTGCCGGTGAGTACTGATGTTTTTCCAATACCTAAATGGCTTACAGAAATCATTAGTAAGGAGTGGGATAGACCTGGTGTGCCTTTTTCCCCACCTCCTATATTTAGAAAAATGTTTCCAATAGATGACACTACACGGGACTTATGGCAGACAGTCCCTAAGGTGGAGGGAGCAGTTTCTACTTTAGCAAAGCGTACCACTATCCCGGTTGAGGACAGTTGTGCTTTTTCAGACCCAATGGATAAAAAATTAGAGGGTTACCTTAAGAAAATGTTTATTCAACAAGGTTTTATTTTACAGCCCCTTGCATGCATTGTGCCTGTCACTGCTGCGGCGGCGTTCTGGTTTGAGGCCCTGGAAGAGGCCATCCATACAGCTCCATTGACTGAAATTATTGACAATCTTAGAACACTTAAGCTAGCTAACTCTTTTGTTTCTGATGCCATTGTTCATTTGACTAAACTAACAGGTAAGAATTCAGGATTTGCCATCCAGGCGCGTAGGGCGCTATGGCTTAAATCCTGGTCAGCTGATGTGACTTCAAAGTCTAAATTACTCAACATTCCTTTCAAGGGGCAGACCTTATTCGGGCCTGGTTTGAAGGAAATTATTGCTGACATTACTGGAGGTAAGGGTCATACCCTTCCTCAGGACAGGGCCAAATCAAGGGCCAAACAGTCTAATTTTCGTGCCTTTCGAAATTTCAAGGCAGGTGCAGGATCAGCTCCCTCTACTTCAAAACAAGAGGGAACTTTTGCTCAACCTAAGCAGGCCTGGAAACCTAACCAGTCCTGGAACAAGGGCAAGCAGGCCAGAAAGCCTGCTGCTGCCTCCAAGACAGCATGAAGGTGCGGCCCCCTATCCGACAACGGATCTAGTAGGGGGCAGACTCTCTTTCTTCGCCCAGGCGTGGGCAAGAGATGTTCAGGATCCCTGGGCATTGGAGATCATATCTCAGGGATATCTTCTGGACTTCAAAGCTTCTCCCCCACAAGGGAGATTTCACCTTTCAAGATTATCTGCAAACCAGATAAAGAAAGAGGCATTCCTAAGCTGCGTGCAAGACCTCCTTGTAATGGGAGTGATCCATCCAGTTCCGAGGACGGAACAAGGACAGGGATTTTATTCAAATCTGTTTGTGGTTCCCAAAAAAGAGGGACCTTCAGACCAATTTTGGATTTAAAGATCCTAAACAAATTCCTCAGAGTTCCATCATTCAAGATGGAAACTATTCGAACCATCTTACCCATGATCCAAGAGGGTCAGTACATGACCACAGTGGACTTAAAGGATGCCTACCTTCACATTCCGATTCACAAGAATCATCACCGGTTCCTGAGGTTTGCCTTTCTAGACAGGCATTACCAATTCGTAGCTCTCCCATTCGGGTTGGCTACAGCCCCAAGAATTTTTACAAAGGTTCTGGGCTCACTTCTGGCGATTCTAAGACCGCGAGGCATAGCGGTGGCTACTTACCTAGACGACATCCTGATACAGGCGTCAAGCTTTCAAATTTACCTGACGGAGTCCAGGTTATCAAAACTTCTAAATGCTTGCCGTGTTCTTCACTCCATTCCGCGCCCCACGGTGGCTCAGTGCATGGAAGTAATCGGCTTAATGGTAGCGGCGATGGACATAGTGCCATTTGCACGCCTGCATCTTAGACCGCTGCAACTATGCATGCTCAGTCAGTGGAATGGGGATTACACAGATTTGTCCCCTCTACTAAATCTGGACCAGGAAACCAGAGCTTCTCTTCTCTGGTGGTTATCTCGGGTCCATCTGTCCAAAGGTATGACCTTTCGCAGGCCAGATTGGACCATTGTAACAACAGACGCCAGCCTTCTAGGTTGGGGTGCAGTCTGGAACTCCCTGAAGGCTCAGGGTTCATGGACTCAGGAGGAGAAACTCCTCCCAATAAATATTATGGAGTTAAGAGCAATATTCAATGCTCTTCTAGCTTGGCCTCAGTTAGCAAAACTGAGGTTCATCAGATTTCAGTCGGACAACATCACGACTGTGGCTTACATCAACCATCAAGGGGGAACCAGGAGTTCCCTAGCGATGTCAGAAGTCTCCAAGATAATTCGCTGGGCAGAGACTCACTCTTGCCACCTGTCAGCGATCCATATCCCAGGGGTAGAGAACTGGGAGGCGGATTTTCTAAGTCGTCAGACTTTTCATCCGGGGGAGTGGGAATTCCATCCGGAGGTGTTTGCTCAATTGGTTCTCCGTTGGGGCAAACCAGAACTGGATCTCATGGCGTCTCGCCAGAACGCCAAGCTTCCTTGTTACGGATCCAGGTCCAGGGACCCAGAAGCGGCACTAATAGATGCTCTAGCAGCGCCTTGGTTCTTCAACCTGGCTTATGTGTTTCCACCGTTTCCTCTGCTCCCTCGTCTGATTGCCAAGATCAAACAGGAAAGAGCATCGGTGATATTGATAGCGCCTGCGTGGCCCCGCAGGACCTGGTATGCAGACCTAGTGGACATGTCATCCTTTCCACCATTGACTCTGCCTCTGAGACAAGACCTTCTAATACAAGGTCCTTTCAATCATCCGAATCTACTTTCTCTGAGACTGACTGCATGGAGATTGAACGCTTGATTCTATCAAAGCGTGGCTTCTCCGAGTCAGTAATTGATACCTTAATACAGGCACGAAAGCCTGTCACCAGGAAGATTTACCACAAGATATGGCGTAAAAATCTTCATTGGTGTGAATCCAAGAATTACTCATGGAGTAGAGTTAGGATTCCTAGAATATTGTCCTTCCTCCAAGAGGGTTTGGATAAAGGATTATCAGCTAGCTCTTTAAAAGGGCAGATTTCTGCTCTGTCTATTCTTTTACACAAGCTTCTGGCAGAAGTTCCAGACGTTCAGGCATTTTGTCAGGCTTTAGTTAGAATTAAGCCTGTGTTTAAACCTGTTGCTCCCCCATGGAGCTTAAACTTGGTTCTTAAAGTTCTTCAAGGGGTTCCGTTTGAACCCCTTCATTCTATTGATATCAAACTTCTATCATGGAAAGTTCTTTTTCTGATGGCTATTTCCTCGGCTCGAAGAGTCTCGGAGTTATCTGCCTTACATTGTGATTCTCCTTATCTGATCTTTCATTCAGATAAAGTAGTTCTGGGTACAAAACCTGGGTTTTTACCCAAGGTGGTTTCTAACAAGAATATCAATCAAGAGATTGTTGTTCCGTCATTATGCCCTAATCCTTCTTCAAAGAAGGAACGTCTTTTGCATAATCTAGACGTAGTCCGTGCATTGAAATTTTACTTGCAGGCTACTAAAGATTTCGTCAAACATCTAACCTGTTTGTTGTTTACTCTGGACAGAGGAGAGGTCAAAAGGCCTCGGCAACCTCTCTTTCCTTTTGGCTTCGGAGTATAATCCGTTTAGAGTATGAGACTGCTGGACAGCAGCCCCCTGAAAGAATTACAGCTCATTCTACTAGAGCTGTGGCTTCCACCTGGGCCTTTAAAAATGAGGCCTCTGTTGAACAGATTTGCAAGGCTGCGACTTGGTCTTCGCTTCATACCTTTTCAAAATTTTACAAATTTGATACTTTTGCTTCTTCGGAGGCTGTTTTTGGGAGAAAGGTTCTACAGGCAGTGGTTCCTTCCGTTTAAGTTCCTGCCTTGTCCCTCCCATCATCCGTGTACTTAGCTTTGGTATTGGTATCCCACAAGTAATGGATGATCCGTGGACTGAATACACTTAACAAGAGAAAAACATAATTTATGCTTACCTGATAAATTTATTTCTCTTGTAGTGTATCCAGTCCACGGATCATCCATTACTTATGGGATATATTCTCCTTCCCAACAGGAAGTTGCAAGAGTCCACCCACAGCAAAGCTGCTATATAGCTCCTCCCCTAACTGCCATTACCAGTCATTCGACCGAAAACATGCAGAGAAAGGAAAACCATAGGGTGCAGTGGTGACTGTAGTTTAATGGAAAAATTACCTGCCTTAAAGTGACAGGGCGGGCCGTGGACTGGATACACTACAAGAGAAATAAATTTATCAGGTAAGCATAAATTATGTTTTCTCTTGTTAAGTGTATCCAGTCCACGGATCATCCATTACTTATGGGATACCAATACCAAAGCTAAAGTACACGGATGATGGGAGGGACAAGGCAGGTACTTAAACGGAAGTTACCACTGCCTGTAAAAAACCCTTTCTCCCAAAAATAGCCTCCGAAGAAGCAAGGTATCAAATTTGTTAAATTTGAAAAAGTATGAAACGCAGACCAAGACTCCGTCTTGTAATCTGTTCAACAGAAGCCACATTTAAAAAAGGCCCAAGTGAAAACCACAGCTCTAGTAGAATGAGCTGTAATCTCTTCAGGAGGCTGCTGTCCAGCAGTCTCATAAGCTAAATGAATTATGCTTTTTAACCAAAAAGACAGAGAGGTTGCTGAAGTCCTTTGACCTCTCCTCTGTCCAGAATAGACAACAAACAAGGTGAATGTTTGATGAAAATCTGTAGTAGCTTGTAAGTAAAACTTTAAAACACGAACCACGTCCAAATTGTGTAATAGACGTTCCTTCTTTGAAGAAGGATTAGGATACAAGAATGGAACAACAATCTCTTGAGTGATATTCTTGTTAGATACCACCTTAGGTAAAAACCCAGGTTGGTACACAGGACTACCTTATCCGTACGGAGAACCAGATAAGGAGAATCACATTGCAACGCAGATAACTCGGAGACTCTATGAGCCGAGGAAATAGCTACCAAAAAGGAACTTTCCAAGATAGAAGTTTGATATCTATGGAATGAAAAGGTTCAAATGGAACTCCTTGAAGAACCTTAAGAACCAGCTTTAAGCTCCATGGCGGAGCAACATTTTTAACCACAGGCTTGGTTCTAACCAAAGCCTGACCAAATGCCTGAACGTCTAGAATACCTGCCAGACGCTTGTGCAAAAGAATAGACAGAGTAGAAATCTGTCCTTTTAAAGAACTAGCTGACAACCCTTTTCTCAAAATCATCTTGGAGAAAAGATAATATCCTGGGAATCCAGACTTTACTCCATGAGTAACCCTTGGATTCATAGCAATAAGATATTTACACCATATCTTATGTTAAATTTTCCTAGAGACAGGCTTTTATGCCTGTATTAAGGTATCAATTACTGACTCGGAGAAGCCATGCTTTGATAACATCAAGCGTTCTGTCTCCAGGCAGTCCATCTCAGATTAGTTATATTTAGATGGTTGAAAAGACCCTGAGGTAGAGGGTCCTGTCTCAGAAGCAGAGACCGTGGTGGAAAGGATGACATGTCCACCAGATCTGCATACCAGGTCCTGCGTGGCCACGCAGGCGCTGTCAAAAGCACCAAAGCACTCTCCTGCTTGATCTTGTGCAAACCCCTCCGGAGGGAATTCCCACTCCCCCGGATGAAAAGTCTGACGACTTAGAAAATCTGCCTCCCAGTTCTCCTGGGATAGGGATAGCTTTTAGACAAGAGTGAGTCTCTGTCCAGTGAATTATTTTAAGACTTCTAACATTGCTAGGGAACTTCTGTTCCCCCTTGATGGTTGATGTAAGCCACAGTCGTGATATTGTCCGACTGAAATATGATGTACCTCAGAGTTGCTAACTGAGGCCAAGTCTGAAGAGCATGGAATATCGCTCCCAGTTCCAGAATATTCATTAGAAGGAGGGTCTCCTCCTGAGTCCACTATCCCTGAGCCTTCAGGGAGTTCCAGACTGTATCCCAACCTAAAAGGCTGGCATCTGTTGTAACAATTGTCCCATCTGACCTGCGGAAGGTCATACCCTTGGACAGATGGACCCGAGATAGTCACCAGAGAAGAGAATCTCTGGTTTCTTGGTCCGGATTTAACAGGAGAGCAAATCTGTGTAATCCCCGTTCCTCTGGCTGAGCATGCATAGTTGCAGTGGTCTGAAATGTAGGCGTGCAAACGGTACTATGTCCCTTGCCGCTACCATTAAGCCGATTACATTCATGTACTGAGCCACCAAAGGGCGCGGATGGAATGAAGAACACGGCAGAAATTTAGAAACTTTGACAACCTGGACTCCGTCAGGTAAATTTTAATTTCTACAAAATCTATCAGAATCCCTAGGAGGGAAACCCTTGATATTGGGGATAGAGAACTCTTTCCTTGTTCACTTTCCACCCATGCGATCTCAGAAATGCCAGTACTACGTCCGTATGAGACTTGGCAACTTGGATGTTTGACGCCTGTATCAGGATGTCGTCTAAATAAGGGGCCACTTCTATGCCCCGCGGCCTAAGGACCGCCAAAGTGACACCAGAACCTCCATAAAGATTCTAGGGGCTGTAGTTAACCCAAAGGAAAGAGCTACAAACTGGTAATGCCTGTCTAGAAAGGCAAACCTGAAAAACCGATGGTGATCTTTATGCATCGTAATGTGAGGATAAGCATCCTTCAAATCCATTGTAGTCCTCTATTGACTCTCCTGGATCATAGTTAAGATGGTACGAATAGTTTCCATCTTAAATGATAGAATTCTAAAGAATTTGTTTAAGATCTTTTAGATCCAAAATAGGTCTGAAGGTTTCCTTTCCTTGGGAACCACAAACCGATTTAAGGAAAACTGTGTCCCTGTTCCTCTATTGGAACTGAATGGGTCACGTACACAATGCAAGAATGTCTCTTTCTTTATCTGGTTTGCAGATAAATGTGAAAGGCAAAAACTCCCCTTTTTTGGGGGGGAAAGCTTTGAAATCCAGAAGATATCTCTGGGGTATAATTTCCAATGCCCAGGGATCCTGGGCATCTCTTGCCCACGCCTGGGCGAAGAATCAAGTCTGCCCCCTATAGGATCCGTTACCAGATAGGGGTCCGTTCCTCATGCTGTTTTAGAGGCAGCAGCAGGCTCCTTGACCTGCTTATCTTTGTTCCAGGTCCGGTTGTCTCCAGACCGCCCTGGACTGAGCAAAAGTTCCCTCTTATTTTGCCTTAGAGGAAGTTGATGCCACACCTGCCTTGAATTTTCGAAAGGCACAAAAATTAGGCCTTTTTGTCCCTTGATTTGGACCTGTCCTGAGGAAGGGCATGATCTTTTCCTCCAGTGATATAAGTAATAATCTCCTTCAAACTAGGCCTGAATAGGGTCTGCCCCTTGAAGGGAAGTTAAGTAGCTTATTTATTAAAGTCACGACAGCTGACCATGATATAAGCCATAGTGCTCTGCGCGCCAGTATAGTAAAAAACAGAATTCTTAGCCGTTAGTCTAGTCAAAGGAACAAAGGCATCAGAAAACAAAGGAATTGGCTAGCTTAAGTGCTCTAAGCTTGTCAAATATATTCATCCAATGGAGCCTGTAAAGCCTCATCAAGAGACTCAAACCAGAACGCCGCAGCAGCAGTGACAGGAGCAATGCGTGCAAGGGGCTGCAGGATAAAACCTTGTTGAATAAACATTTTTTATCCATTGGATCTAAAAAAGCACAACAGTCCTCGCCAGAGGTAGTGGTACGCTTAGCTAGAGTAGAAACTCTTCTCTCCACCTTAGGAACTGTCTGCCATAAGTCCCGTGTGGTGGCAACTATTAGAAAACATTCTTCTAAAAAATAGGAGGGGAAGAGAACGGCACACCTGGTCTATCCCATTCCTTATGAAAAATTTTAGTAAACCTCTTTAGGTATTGGAAAAACATAAGTACACACCGGCACTGCATATTATTTATCCAGTCTACACAATTTCTCTGGCACTGCGATTGTACACATTCATTCAGAGCAGCTAAAGCCTCCCTGAGCAACAAGTGGAGGTTCTCAAGCATAAATTTTAAATGTAGAAATATCAGAATCAGGTTAAATCATCTTCCCTGAGTCACAAATATCACCCACAGACTAAGCATATTGTGAGGTAGTATCAGACATGGTTCTTAAAGCGTCTGTATGCTCTGTATCTACCCCCAGAGCTGTTTTGCTTTCCTTTAATTTCAGGTAGTCTGACTAATACTGCTGCCAGTGTATTATACACAACCTTTGCCATGTCTTGTAAAATAAAAGCTATGGGCGCCATTGATATACTTGGCGCCATTTGAGCGTGAGTCCCTGGAGCGGGAGTCAAAGGGTCTGACACGTGGGGAGAGTTAGTCGGCATAACTTCCCCCTCGACAGAATCCTCTGGTAAAATAAACGCTATGGGTGCCCTTGATGTACTTGGCGCCATTTGAGCGTGAGTCCCTAAAGCGGGAGTCAAAGGGTCTGACACGTGGGGAGAGTTAGTCGGCATAACTTCCCCCTCGACAGAATCCTCTGGTGATAATGTTTTTAAATACAAAAAATGATCTTTATTGTTTAACATGAAATCAGTACATCTGGTACACATTCTAAAATGGGGTTCCACCATGGCTTTAAACATAATAAACACAGAGCCTCCTCTATGTTAGACATGTTAGAACTAATAAAGAGACTAGTAAGCTTGGAAAACACTTTAAATCAAGTTAACAAGCAAATATAACAAACGTTACTGTGCCTTTAAGAGAAACAAATTTTGTCAAAATTTGAAAAACAGTGAAAAAAGGCAGTAAATCAAACGAAATTTTTACAGTACATGTAATAAGTTAACAGAGCATTGCACCCACTTGCAAATGGATGATTAACCCCTTAATGCAAAAAACAGATTAAAAAAAAAAAAAAAAACGTCATTTTTTTAAACAGACACAACAAAACTGCCACAGCTGAGCTGTGGATTACCTTCCCTATAACTGTTTCTATGCAAAATTTAAGCCAGCCATGTGGAAAAATTAGGCCCCAATAAGTTTTATCACCAAACATATGTTAAAAAACGATTAAACATGCCAGCAAACGTTTTAAAACACATTCTTATAAGAGTATGTATGTCTATTAATAAGCCTGATCCAGTCGCTATCACTGCATTTAAGGCTTTACTTACATTACTTCGGTATCAGCAGTATTTTCTTAGTCAATTCCATTCCTTAGAAAAATATATTACTGCACATACCTTAGCATATATCTCTATCAATCAGCCTGGTACCAGTCGCTTTCACTGCATTTAAAGGCTGTACTTACATTACTTCGGTATCAGCAGTATTTTCTTAGTCAATTCCATTCCTTAGAAAAATATTTTACTGCACATACCTTATTTGCAGGAAAACCTGCACGCCATTCCCCCTCTGAAGTACCTTACTCCTCAGAATGTGTGAGAACAGCAACTGGATCTTAGTTACGTCTGCTAAGATCATAGAAAAAACGCAGGCAGATTCTTCTTCCAAATACTGCCTGAGATAAACAGCACACTCCGGTGCCATTTAAAAATAACAAACTTTTGATTGAAGAAATAAACTAAGTATAAAAAACCACAGACTCTCACGACCTCCTATCTATGTTGAGACTTGTAAGAGAATGACTGGTAATGGCAGTTGGGGGAGGAGCTATATAGCAGCTTTGCTGTGGGTGGACTCTTGCAACTTCCTGTTGGGAAGGAGAATATATCCCATAAGTAATGGATGATCCGTGGACTGGATACACTTAACAAGAGAAACATAATTTATGCTTACCTGATAAATGTATTTCTCTTGTAGTGTATCCAGTCCACGGCCCGCCCTGTCCTTTTAAGGCAGGTCTAAATTTTAATTAAACTTCAGTCACCACTGCACCCTATGGTTTCTCCTTTCTCGATTTGTTTCGGTCGAATGACTGGATATGACAGTGAGGGGAGGAGCTATATAGCAGCTCTGCTGTGGGTGATCCTCTTGCAACGTCCTGTTGGGGAGGAGAATATCCCACAAGTAATGGATGATCCGTGGACTGGATACACTACAAGAGAAATAAATTTATCAGGTAAGCATAAATTATGTTTTTTAATATATCTGCATATTTCCAAATTATTGTAGCTTTTCTCTTTTGGTATTTGAATGCATTCACATCTACCCATTTCATAAATCATTATAGCCTGTAAGTTCTCCAATTGTCTGCTAGTCACTCACGCTATCTTTTTGCAAGTTTCTTACAATTTGCTAATAACTTATGTTGCAAATTATTTTTTACTGCTGTTTTGTATTATAACTTTTATACATATATCCAAATATTATATAATACACCCGGTGTTATCTGCAGCTTTTTTACTTCCACTATATTTAGCAGCCTTTAACCGCTGCCATTTTTTGTTAGTCACTAACCCTGCTATGTTTTGTTAGTCACTCACTTTTATGATCGTCACTCATGTTGCTATTTATAATCTGTAAAGTTCCTTATGATTTGTTAGTTACTATATTTTGTGATTTATTCCACATAGTCGTCTTGTATTATAAATGTAATACATCCAATCATTAGCTAATACCTTAGTTGCTATCTGCTGCTTTTCTACCGTCACAACGTATAGTGGTCTTTATCAATATCCGTTTTAAGGTCTATATTCCTTTTAGCAATACCAGTGCATTCTATAAGTTACACTGCTACCTTTTTATCCACATCAATACCTATTTATATTTCCCAGCACTATTGGGATAATATATCTCTGTCGAAACATTATTGTATACTTTAGCCTCACTACTGAGGAGCTCCTTCACACACACATTTTTTGTATAAGACTACCACAACTAAATCGTGGACATTTAGAGACTCTTTTAGCATAAACTACATATCACATATTTTTCTCTTCTTCAAAATAAATGGGCAACCTGAGAAGGCCACTAACCTTGTTTCCTGAGAACCATCCTGGGCAAACTTGACAATAGCAGGAAGAACCCGATCTGTGATATCCTTTATTCCAGATAAAATACGTCCTGGTCCCATTCTCTCCACTAAATCAGATAGATGTTGAGCTGTACATTTTCTCACAACACTATTTAAGTGACTACAAAACAAAACAGATTATATATAGATGGAATTGTTAATATACACTTACATTTAAAGGGACAGTTCACCCAAAAATTGTCTCCCCTTTAAATTGTTCCCAATGATTCATTTTACCTGCTGGAGTGTTTCAAATTGTTTACAAGTAGCTCCTTTACCCCTATTTTGGAATTTGAAATAACCGATTTAGCCTGTGGTATCCCAACCTATACTGAAAGTTTCTATACTGGAGTATATTCTATTGAATAGCCTAAGTAAACACAGCCAGCAGAAGAGATTACACTTTCACTGGGGTGCAGGATAGGTAAGTAATAAAATGATAATTTTTTATTGTTCTCGCTTAGTATTGAGCTTTGGTTTTCTAGACAAATATAAGATAAGGGAGCTAGTCTGTGTACATTAAAGAAACATAATGAGATATGATATTATCTGAAGCTCAACCCATTGTAATAGGCTGTGGTATAAAAGCACAAAACCAGCTAATTCATATACACAAATAAACCTGAAAATGCAATTTCTAATAAATGTTATACTCTGCAGCTAGTATAACAAGTCATTGAAAAACATAATTTATGTAAGAACTTACCTGATAAATTAATTTCTTTCATATTAGCAAGAGTCCATGAGCTAGTGACGTATGGGATATACATTCCTACCAGGAGGGGCAAAGTTTCCCAAACCTTAAAATGCCTATAAATACACCCCTCACCACACCCACAATTCAGTTTAACGAATAGCCAAGAAGTGGGGTGATAAGAAAAAAGTGCGAAAGCATATAAAATAAGGAATTGGAATAATTGTGCTTTATACAAAAAAATCAAAACCACCACAAAAAAGGGCGGGCCTCATGGACTCTTGCTAATATGAAAGAAATGAATTTATCAGGTAAGTTCTTACATAAATTATGTTTTCTTTCATGTAATTAGCAAGAGTCCATGAGCTAGTGACGTATGGGATAATGATTACCCAAGATGTGGATCTTTCCACACAAGAGTCACTAGAGAGGGAGGGATAAAATAAAGACAGCCAATTCCTGCTGAAAATAATCCACACCCAGAATAAAATTTTTAATGAAAAAACATAAGCAGAAGATTCAAACTGAAACCACTGCCTGAAGTACGTTTCTACCAAAAACTGCTTCAGAAGAAGAAAACGCATCAAAATGGTAGAATTTAGTAAAAGTATGCAAAGAGGACCAAGTTGCTGTTTTGCAAATCTGATCAACCGAAGCTTCATTCTTAAACGCCCAGGAAGTAGAAACTAACCTAGTAGAATGAGCTGTAATCCTTTGAGGCGGAGTGTTACCCGACCCAACATAGGCATGATGAAATAAAGATTTCAACCAAGATGCCAAAGAAATGGCAGAAGCTTTCTGATCTTTTCTAGAACCGGAAAAGATGACAAATAGACTAGAAGTCTTTCGGAAAGACTTAATAGCTTCAACATAATATTACAAAGCTCTAACAGCATCCAAAGAATGCAATGATTTCTCCTTAGAATTCATAGGATTAGGACATAATGAAGGAACCACAATTTCTCTACTAATGTTGTTAGAATTCACAACCTTAGGTAAAAAATTCAAAAGAAGTTTGCAGCACCGCCTTATCCTGATGCAAAATCAGAAAAGGAGACTCACAAAAAAGAGTAGATAATTCAGAGACTCTTCTGGCAGAAGAGATGGCCAAAAGAAACAAAACTTTCCAAGAAAGTAATATAATGACCAAAGAATGCATGGGTTCAAAAGGAGGAGCTTGAAGAGCCCCCAGAACCAAATTCAAACTCCAAGGAGGAGAAATTGACTGAATGACAGGTTTTATACGAACCAAAGCTTGTACAAAACAATGAATATCAGGAAGATTAGCAATCCTTCTGTGAAAAAGAACAGAAAGAGCAGAGATTTGTCTTTCAAGAAACTTGCGGACAAACCTTTATCTAAACCATCCTGAAGAAATATAAGTCTTCCAGACTCTATAATATATCTCTCTAGATACAGATTTACGAGCCTGTCACATAGTATCAATCACAGAGTCAGAGAAACCTCTTTGACCAAGAATCAAGCGTTCAAACTCCACACCTTAAAATTAAGGTTTTGAGATCCTGATGGAAAAAAGAACCTTGAGACAGAAGACTGGTCTTAACGGAAGAGTCCACAGCTGGCAAGAGGTCATCCGGACAAGATCCGCATACCAAAACCTGTGAGGCCATGCTGGAGCTACCAGCAGGACAAACGAGCATTCCTTAGAATATTGGAGAATACCCTTGGAAGAAGAACTAGAGGCGGAAAGATATAGGCAGGATGACACTTTTAAGGAAGAGATAATGCATCCACTGCCGCCGCCCGAGGATCCCTGGATCCGGACAGATACCAGGGAAGTTTCTTGTTTAGATGAGAAGCCATCAGATCTATTTCTGGGAGTTCCCACATTTGAACAATCTGAGGAAATACCTCTGGGTGAAGACCATTCGCCCAGGTGCAACGTTTGGCGACTGAGATAATCCGCTTTCCAATTGTCCATACCTGGGATATGAACCGCAAAGATTAGACAGGAGCTGGATTCCGCCCAAACCAAAATTCGAGATACTTCTTTCATAGCCAGAGGACTGTGAGTCCCTCCTTGATGATTGATGTATGCCACAGTTGTGACATTGTCTATCTGAAAACAAATGAACAACTCTCTCTTCAGAAGAGGCCAAGACTGAAGAGCTCTGAAATTGCACGGAGTTCAAAAATATTGATCGGAAATCTCACCTCCTGAGATTCCCAAACCCCTTGTGTCGTCAGATACCCCCACACAGCTCCCCAACCTGTAAGACTTGCATCTGTTGAGATTATAGTCCAGGTCGGAAGAACAAAGAAGCCCCCTGAACTAAACGATGGTGATCTGTCCACCATGTCAGAGAGTGTCGTATAATCGGTTTAAAGATATTAAGTGAGATATCTTTGAGTAATCCCTGCACCATTGGTTCAGCATACAGAGCTGAAGAGGTCGCATGTGAAAACGAGCAAAGGAGATCGCATCTGATGCGGCAGTCCTAAGACCTAAAATTTCCATGCATAAGGCTACCAAAGGGAATGATTGTGACTGAAGGTTTTGACAAGCTGAAATCAATGATAAACTTCTCTTGTCTGACAAGGACAGAGTCATAGACACTGAATCTATTCTAGAAACCTAAAAAGGTTACCCTTGTCTGAGGAATCAATGAACTGATTGGTAAATTGATCCTCCAACCATGAACTTGAAGAAACAACACAAGTCGATTCATATGAGATTCTTCGAAAATGAGAAGACTGAGCAAGTACCCAGATATCGTCCAATAAGGAAATACCAAAACCCTGTTCTCTGATTACAGAAAGAAGGGCACAGAGAATCTTTGAAAAAAATTCTTGGAACTGAGGCTAGGCCAAACGGTAGAGCCACAAAACTGGTAATGCTTGTCTAAAAAGAGAATCTCAGACACTAAAAGTGATCTGGATGAATCGGAATATGCAGATACACATCCTGTAAATCTATTGTAGACATATAATGCCCTTGCTAAACAAAAGGCAGGACAGTCCTACAGAGACTGAATGTTGGTATCCTTACATAACGATTCAATATTGATAGATCCGGAACTGGTCTGAAGGAATTGACCTTCTTTGGTACAATGAAGAGATAAAATAAAACCCCAGCCCTTGTTCCAGAACTGGAACTGGCATAATTACTCCAGCCAACTCTAGATCTGAAACACATTTCAGAAATGCTGAGCCTTTGCTGTGTTAACTGGGACACGGGAAAGAAAAAAATCTCTTAGCAGGAGGCCTTAACTGAAGCCAATGCTGTACCTTTCTGAAACAATGTTCTAAAACCAGAAATTGAGAACGGAATTGATCAAAATTTCTTTGAAGAAAACGTAATCTGCCCCATACCAGCTGAGATGGAATAAGGTCCGCACCTTCATGGGTACTTAGGAGCTGGCTATAGGTTTTCTATAAGGCTTGGATATATTCCAAACTGGAAATAGTTTCCAAACTGATACCGCTCCTGAGGATGAAGGATCAGGCTTTTGTTCCTTATTGTGAGGAAAGGAACGAAAAATGATTATTAGACCTAAATTTACCTTAGATTTTTTATCCTTTGGTAAAAAAGTTCCCTTCCTTCCAGAAACAGTTGAAATAATAATTTATTACCCTGGAAAGAAAAGGAAAGCAAAGTAGACTTAGAAGACATATCAGCATTCCAAGTTTAATCCATAAAGCTTTTCTAGCTAAAATAGCTAGAGACATATACCTGACATCAACTCTAATGATATCAAAAGATGGTATCACCAATAAAATTATTAGCATGTTATAGAATAATAATAATGCTATAAAATTATGATCTGTTACTTGTTGCGCTAAAGCTTCTAACCAAAAAGTTGAAGCTGCAGCAACATCCGCTAAAAATATAGCAGGTCTAAGAAGATTACCTGAACATAAGTAAGCTTTTCTTAGAAAGGATTCAATTTTCCTATCTAAAGGATCCTTAAAATGAATTACTATCTACCGTAGGAATAGTAGCACATTTAGCAGGAGTAGAGACAGCCCCATAACCTTAGGGATTTTGTCCCAAAAACTCTAATCTGTCAGATGGCACAGGATATAATTGCTTAAACGTTTAGAAGGAGTAAAAGAATTACCCAAATTATTCCATTCCCTGGAAATTACTTCAGAAATAGCATCAGGGAGATTAAACACTTCTGGAATAACTACAGGAGATTTAAAAACCTTAATTAAACGTTTAGATTTAGTATCAAGAGGACCAGAATCCTCTATTTCTAATGCAATTAATACTTCTTTAAATAAAGAACGAATAAATTCCATCTTGAACAAATACAAAGATTTATCAGCATCAACCTCTGAGACAGAAACCTCTGAACCAGAAGAACCATTATCAGTATCAGAATGATGATGTTCATTTAAAAATTCATCTGAAAAAAGCGAAGTTTTAAAAGACTTATGTAAACTAGAAGGAGAAATAACAGACATAGCCTTCTTAATGGATTTAAAAAATAAAATCTCTTATGTTTATCAGGAACACTCTGAAAATTAGATGTTGACGGAACAGCAACAGGTAATGTAACAGTACTAAAGGAAATTTTATCTGCATTAATAAGTTTGTCATGACATGCAATACAAACAACAGCTGGAGAAACAGATACCAAAAATTATAGCAGATACACTTAGCTTGATAGCTCCAGCACTAGACAGCGATTTTCCTGTAGTATCTTCTGACTCAGATGCAACGTGAGACATCTTGCAATATGTAAGAGAAAAAACAACATATAAAGCAAAATTGATCAAATTCCTTAAATGACAGTTTCAGGAATGGGAAAAAAATGCCAAAGAACAAGCTTCTAGCAACCAGAAGCAATGAAAAAATAAGACTTAAATAATGTGGAGACAAAAGCGACGCCCTTATTTTTTAGCGCCAAATAAGACGCCCACATTATTTGGCGCCAAAAATGACGCCATATCCGGAACGCCGACATTTTTGGCGCAAAATAACGTCAAAAAATGACGCAACGTATGACGCCGGAAACGGAAAAGAATTTTTGCGCCAAAAAAGTCAGCGCCAAGAATGACGCAATAAAATGAAGCATTTTCAGCCCCCGCAAGCCTAACAGCCCACAGGAAAAAAAGAGTCAAATTTTGAAGGTAAGAAAAAATGATTAATTCAAATGCATTATCCCAAATATGAAACTGACTGTCTGAAAAATAAGGAAAGTTGAACATTCTGAGTCAAGGCAAATAAATGTTTGAATACATATATTTAGAACTTTATAAACAAAGTGCCCAACCATAGCTTAGAGTGTCACAGAAAATAAGATTTACTTACCCCAGGACACTCATCTACATGTAGTAGAAAGCCAAACCAGTCCTGAAACGAGAATCAGTAGAGGTAATGGTATATATAAGAGTATATCGTCGATCTGAAAAGGGAGGTAAGAGATGAATCTCTACGACCGATAACAGAGAACCTATGAAATAGACCCCGTAGAAGGAGATCACTGCATTCAAATAGGCAATACTCTCCTCACATCCCTCTGACATTCACTGCACGCTGAGAGGAAAACCGGGCTCCAACTTGCTGCGGAGCGCATATCAACGTAGAATCTAGCACAAACTTACTTCACCACCTCCATCGGAGGCAAAGTTTGTAAAACTGAATTGTGGGTGTGGTGAGGGGTGTATTTATAGGCATTTTAAGGTTTGGGAAACTTTGCCCCTCCTGGTAGGAATGTATATCCCATACGTCACTAGCTCATGGACTCTTGCTAATTACATGAAAGAAATACATTAATATAAAAACAATTTTACCGTGTACTGTCACTTTAAGGGAGATACTGAGATTAGTAAACAACAAAATGTAAAAGAACCTTAGCATATGTCTTGAAGGGACAGTAAACACCTTGTAATTACAAATAATGAAAAATATTTTGCAAAGCTGTTTCATTAAAGGGACACTGAACACAATGTTTTTCTTTAGTGATTCAGATAGAGCATGCAATTTTAAGCAACTTTCTAATTTACTCCTATTATTAATTTTTCTTCGTTCTCTTGATATCTTAATTTGAAAAAGAAGGCATCTACGCTTTTTTTTTTCTTGGTTCAGAACTCTGGACAGCACTTTTTATTGGTGGATTAATTTATCAAATAAAGATACCAAGAGAACAAAGAAAATTTGATAATAGGAGTAAATAAGAAAGTTGCTTAAAATTTAATGCTCCATCTGAATCAAGAAAGAAAAAATTTGGGTTCAGTGTCCCTTTAAGTATAACTAAACATTTTATATTTAAATCTGAAGTTTAGTTTTTTTACCGCCCCTTTAAAGTGCTATCAAGCTGATACCGTGTATGATCTAAGATCCCTTGAAAGCCACAAGTATGTTATGATAGGCATATTTTCTGCAGTGTATGCATGTACAGTTAAACAGATTACATTGGTAACAAACATTTTTAAGTATTCAAAAACGTATGTATATCAAAAGAAATACATTTAAGGAATATACATAATGAGTAATGAGGGTTATTGGAGAAAATCTTACAAAAAATCACCAAAGATAAGCATGCAACACTATACAGTATATAACAGAAGCAAGGAGTTGACCTGATTGGGATAGAAAAGTGGAAATTATGTCAACTTTAACTCTGCATTGTTAAACAAAAATTGTTGAAAAAGGCTCTCACTGACTATGTGATTTTCAACATGTTTTATCTTGGCTCATCCTAGCAGCATTCATTCTTAAAAATATTCTGCTGCTTCATTTAAAGACATACAACATAGGTTTTAGGACATTCCAAGATAAATCCTTGATAGACAAAACTTACAAATTATTAATAGTGTAAGGAAAGCATAATGCAAAATAATGTGTTAGCTGCAAGTTAAACCAGGAGACAAACATATATATTTCCCTTAAGACGTATGCTGAGTCAGGGTTAGACTGTCTGGATAAGCAACGATCAATGCAATGGAAGCAACATGCCTAGTGTCCAACAAGCTGTGAAGCCGCTAGCACTATTAGGACGAATCCTGCAGTATACTGCTTAACACATGAAAAACAGAATTTATGTTTACCTGATAAATTTCTTTCTCCTACGGTGTATCCGGTCCACGGCTTCATCCTTACTTGTGGGATATTCTCTTCCCCTACAGGAAGTGGCAAAGAGAGCACACAGCAGAGCTGTCCATATAGCTCCCCTCAGGCTCCACCCCCCAGTCATTCGACCAACGGTTAGGAGAAAAGGGAGAACCATAAGGTGCAGTGGTGACTGTAGTTTACAAAAAATAAATTTAAACCTGACCAAAATGCCAGGGCGGGCCGTGGACCGGATACACCGTAGGAGAAAGAAATTTATCAGGTAAACATAAATTCTGTTTTCTACTACATTGGTGTATCCGGTCCACGGCTTCATCCTTACTTGTGGGAACCAATACCAAAGCTTTAGGACACGGATGAAGGGAGGGAACAAGTCAGGTAACCTAAACGGAAGGCACCACTGCTTGCAAAACCTTTCTCCCAAAAATAGCCTCCGAAGAAGCAAAAGTAATGAATTTGTAAAATTTGGCAAACGTATGCAGTGAAGACCAAGTCGCTGCCTTACAAATCTGTTCAACAGAAGCCTCATTCTTGGAAGCCCATGTGGAAGCCACAGCTCTAGTAGAGTGAGCTGTAATTCGTTCAGGAGGCTGCCTTCCAGCAGTCTCATAAGCCAACCGGATGATGCTTTTCAGCCAGAAAGACAGAGAGGGCGCAGTCGCCTTTTGACTTCTCCTCTTGCCAGAATAGACGACAAACAAGGACGATGTTTGTCTGAAGTCTTTAGTTGCTTTTAGATAAAACTTTAAAGCACGAACCCCATCAAGATGGTGTAACAGACGTTCCTTGTTAGAAACTGGATTAGGACACAGAGAAGGAACAACTATTTCCTGGTTGATATTCTTATTGGAAACCACTTTTGGAAGAAAACCAGGTTTGGTACGTAAAACAACCTTATCTGTATGAAACACCAGATAGGGTGAATTACACTGCAAAGCAGACAATTCAGAAACTCTTCTCGCAGAAGAAATAGCTACAAAAAAACAAAACTTTCCAAGATAGTAACTTAATATCTATGGAATGTAGAGGTTCAAACGGAACCCCTTGAAGAACTGAAAGAACTAAATTTAGACTCCATGGAGGAGCCACAGGTCTGTAGACAGGCTTGATTCTGACTAAAGCCTGTACAAACCCTGAATATCTGGCATGGCTGCCAGACGCTTGTGTAACCAAACAGACAGAGCAGATATCTGTCCCTTAAAAGAACTAGCTGACAGACCTTTCTCCAATCCTTCTTGGAGAAAAGATCGTATCCTTGGAATCCTAATCTTACTCCATGAGTAACCCTTGGATTCGCACCAGCAAAGATATTTCCGCCATATCTTATGGTAAATTTTCCTGGTGACATATTCACCAGGTCTGCATACCAAGTCCTGCGTGGCCACGCAGGAGCTATTAGAATTACCGAAGCCTTCTCCTGCTTGATCCTGGCTACTAGCCGGGGGAGAAGGGGAAACGGTGGAAAGACATAAGTTAGATTGAACGACCAAGGCGCTACTAAGGTATCTACCAATGTCGCCTTGGGATCCCTGGACCTGGACCCGTAACGTGTAGCTTTGAAGTTCTGACGTGACGCCATCAGATCCAGATCTGTAATGCCCCATAGCTGGGTCAGCTGAGCAAAAAACCTCCGGGTGGAGTTCCCACTCCCCCGGATGGAAAGTCTGAAGACTCAGATAATCCGCTTCCCAGCTGTCCACTCCTGGGATGTGAATTGCTGATAGATGGCAGGAGTGATCCTCTGCCCATTTGATGATCTTGGATACCTCCCTCATCGCCAGGGAACTCCTTGTTCCCCCTGATGATTGATGTACACAACAGTCGTCAAGTTGTCCGACTGAAAACTGATGAATTTGGCCTCCGCTAGTTGAGGCCATGCCTGGAGCACATTGAATATTGCTCTCAATTCCAAAATGTTTATCGGGAGAAGAAATTCTTCCCGAGACCATAGACCCTGAACCTTCAGGGACTTCCAGACCGCGCCCCAGCCTAAGAGGCTGGCGTCGGTCGTGACAATGATCAACTTCGGTCTTCGGAAACTCATTCCCTGAGACAGGTGATCCTGAGACAACCACCAGAGGAGTGAGTCTCTGGTTTGCTGGTCCATCTGAATCTGGGGAGAAAAATCTGCATAATCCCCATTTCATTGTTTGAGCATGCACAGTTGCAATGGTCTTAAATGAATTCGAGCAAAAGGAACCACGTCCATTGCCGCAACCATTAGTCCTGTTACCTCCATGCACTGAGCTATGGAGGGTTGAGGAATGGATTGAAGAACTCGACAAGTGTTCAAAAGTTTTAGTTTCCTGACCTCTGTCAGAAAGATTTTCATTTCTACCGAGTCTATTATTGTTCCCAGGAAGGGAACCCTTGTGAACGGGGACAGAGAACTTTTTTCTATGTTCACCTTCCACCCGTGAGACCTTAGAAAGGCTAGAACAATGTCCGTATGAGCCCTTGCTTTGTGAAAAGACGACGCCTGTATTAAATGTCGTCTAGTTAATGTGCTACTGCAATGCCCCTTGGCCTTAGCACCGCTAGAAGGGACCCTAGCACCTTTGTGAAAATTCTTGGAGCAGTGGCCAATCCGAAGGGAAGAGCCACGAACTGGTAATCCGAATGGTTTCCATTTGGAAAGATGGAACTCTGAGTAATTGGTCTAGGATCTTTAAATCCAGAATTGGCCTGAAAGTTCCTTCCTTTTTGGCAACTTCAAACAGGTTTGAGTAAAATTCCAGTCCTTGTTCTGCTGTTGGAACTGGGTTTATCACTCCCATTTTTAAAAGGTACTCTACGCAATGTAAGAATACCTGTCTCTCTATCTGGTCTAAAGATAAGCGAGACAAGTGGAACCTTCCCCTTGGAGGAAGGTCCTTGAATTCTAGAAGATACCCCTGAGAGACAATTTCTAGTGCCCAGGGGTCCGGAACATCTCTTGCCCAGGCCTGAGCAAAGAGAGAAAATCTGCCCCCTACTAGATCCGGTCCCGGATCGGGGGCTACCCCTTCATGCTGTCTTGGTAGCAGCAGCAGGTTTTTTGGCCTGTTTACCCTTGTTCCAGCCTTGCAATGGTTTCCATGCTGGTTTGGGCTGGGGTGCGTTACCCTCTTGCCTAGTGGCTGTAGAGGTAGAAGTCGGTCCGTTCCTGAAATTGCGAAAGGAACGAAAATTATTAACTTTGAAAGGTCTATCCTGTGGAAGGGCATGGCCCTTTCCCCCAGTGATATCTGAAATAATTTCTTTCAACTCTGGCCCGAATAGGGTCTTACCTTGAAAGGAATATTAAACAATTTTGTTTTGGACGACACATCCGCCGACCACGATTTTAGTCAAAGTGCTCTACGCGCCACTATTGCGAAACCAGAATTTTTCGCCGCTAATTTAGCTAACTGAAAAGCGGCATCTGTAATGAAAGAATTAGCCAACTTCAGGGCGTGAATTCTATCCATTACTTCATCCTAAGAAGTCTCCTTCTGGAGCGAGTTTTCTAATTCCTCAAACCAAAAAGCAGCTGCAGTGGTTACAGGAATAATGCAAGAAATTGGTTGAAGAAGAAAACCTTGTTGAACAAAATTTTTCTTAAATAAACCTTTTAATTTTTTATCCATAGGATCTTTGAAAGCGCCACTGTCTTCTATTGGTATAGTTGTGCGCTTAGCTAGCTTTGAAACTGCCCCCTCTACCTTAGGGACCGTCTGCCACGCGTCCCTTCTGGGGTCAACAATGGGGAACATTTTCTTAAATATAGGAGGGGGAACAAAAGGTACACCTGGTTTCTCCCACTCCTTATTCACTATATCCGCCACCCTCTTAGTTATCGGAAACGCATCAGTGTGTACTGGGACCTCTAAGAATTTATCCATTTTACACAATTTTTCTGGGACCACCAAAGGGTCACAATCATCAAGAGTAGCCAGGACCTCCTTAAGTAGAGCGCGGAGGTGTTCTAGCTTAAATTTAAATGCTATGGTATCAGGCTCTGCCTGCTGAGAAACTTTTCCTGTGTCAGAAATTTCTCCCTCAGACAAGCCCTCCCTCACCGCCAAGTCAGATTGATGTGAGGGCACTACAGATAAATTATCCTCTGCGTCTACTTGCTCATTTTCTGTATTTAAAACTGAGCAATCACGCTTCCTAGGAAAGCTGGCAGTTTGGATAAAAATGCTGCGATAGAATTATCCATTACTGCTGCTAACTGTTGCATAGTAATCGCAATTGGTGCGCTAGATGTACTGGGCATCGCCTGCGCGGGCATAGCTGGTGTTGACACAGAAGGAGAGGAAAGCAAGCTATTTTCACTACCTTCAGCTAAAGAATCATCTTGGGCTATATTTTTAAGTGTGATTGTACTGTCCTTAAGCTGTTTGGACGCTATGGCACACTTCACACATAAATTTAATGGGGGAACCACCTTGGCCTTTGGACATACAGAACATAGGCTATCTGAAGACTCAGACATGTTTAACAGACTTAAACAGAACTATAATGCAATAAAAATTATTTTTGACAAAAACGTTACTGTCTCTTTAAATAATAAAAAAGCACACTTTTTTACTGAAATATCAAAAAACCATGAAATAAACATCCGATTTTAATGAAATTTTCACCACAGAGTCTTAACGCTTTGAAAAGATTGCACACAAATTTTCAGATCAATTAACCCCTTAATGCACACTTTTTTACTGAAACATCAAAAAAACCATGAAATAAACATCCGATTTTAATGAAATTTTCACCAGAGTCTTAATGCTTTGAAAAGATTGCACACACATTTTCAGATCAATTAACCCCTTAATGCCCAAACCGGAGTTAATAACAGTTATTAACCAGTTAACACACTACAGTACTAGCAACAGCTTTCACTGTAGCCTTTTACCTTCATTAGGGATTATTTTAGCAGGAAATAAGCCTCTCTGGAGTCTTTTATGACGCCTCTTGACTCCCCACATGAAGCTGCATGGATTGCCTAGGCAAAAACAACTGCACAATTTAGGCCTAAAAATTAGGCCTCCTCCCTCTTCATTCTAGAGTGGAGGGGCATTTCTGACTAGATTTAGGTGTCCAAATAAGTGCCAGGCCGAAATTAAACCCCAAAAGTGTTTTAAAGTCTGAAAAAACACCTTATTTATAGTGAAAAACATGCTAAAAAGCAATCGATTTTAAAGCCCACAATAGTGTCAACCAGCATAGAGCCCTAAATATAAGCCATCATTTTATACAGAGTCTATTAGAAAAAAATGGCTCACCAATCCCAGAGGGAAATTCTGACAGTCTTCTAGCATTACATGGTCTTGTTAGAAAGATGACTGATCATACCTGAAGCAGTTAAGCCTGCAAACTGTTCCCCCCAACTGATGTTCTCTGGTTAACAGTCCTGCGTGGGAACAGCAATGGATTTTAGTTACTGGTGCTAAAATCATACTCCTCTCAACAGAAATCTTCATCACTTTCTGCTGTAGAGTAAATAGTACAAACCAGCACTATTTTAAAATAACAAACTCTTGATAGAAGAAATAAAAAACTACAACTAACACCACATACTCTTTACCACCCCCGTGGAGATGCTACTTGTTCAGAGCGGCAAAGAGAATGACGGGGGGGGGCGGAGCCTGAGGGGAGCTATATGGACAGCTCTGCTGTGTGCTCTCTTTGCCACTTCCTGTAGGGGAAGAGAATATCCCACAAGTAAGGATGAAGCCGTGGACCGGATACACCAATGTAGGAGAAATGAATTACAGTTCATTATTTGCCTTGGGAATCCCCAAGTTCATTAAAAAGGGTCAAGCCCCCTTTATTAATTAGTACAAAATAAAACCTATTAAAGGGGACATTAAACCCAACATTTTTCTTTCATGATTCAGATGGAGAATATAATTTTAAACAACATTCCAATTTACTTCTATTATCTAATTTGCTTCATTCTTTAGTCATCCTTTGTTGAAGAAATAACAATGCACAAGGGTTAGCCAATCACACGAGGCATCTATGTGCAGCCACCAATCAGCAGCTACTGAGCCTATCTAGATATGCTTTTCAGCAAATGATATCAAGAGAATGGAGCAAATTAGATAATAGAAGTAAATTAGAAAGTGGTTTAAAATTGCATGCTCTTTCTAAATCACAAAATAAAAAAATTGGGTTTCATGTCCCTTTAAAGTCACTTAGATTTAAACAGTCAAATAATTAGGGCCCTGTCTCTGTCTTGTCTTTATTCATTGTATGCCATGTATATTGTGGGTGCATTACAAATAAAGATAATAATAATGAAAGTAGTGCAAATAAAGATAAGCAGGGCTCCAAGCTTCGGCAACCCGAAAATTAATAAATAAATATATATCATATTTCAGGGCTTGAATGTTCCACTAGTCTCAGATGGGTAAGAAATTGGTGCAGGTGAAAAGTAGTAGAAAATTTGACCTTTTTCCTATAATTAACAATAAGTGGACTAGTAACTTTTTCCTCTAGGCTAGTAAATTTGAACTCCTCACTAGTAAACTATTGCAACGTTTTAAAAAAACAAGTACAGTATATATATTTTGAGAAACAAAACTAATCTGTCAACCATCTTTTCTGAAAAGCTGTATTTGGGTGAAGTGTTACTATGGAGAGCCAAGACGTGTATAATAAAAATGAAGGGTCAAAGTAAGAACAATGTGGACACTTATAATTAGTAATCAATTCCATAAGGATGATTAATAATGAGAGACAAAGAGAAGCCTATAGCAGCACCAGAATATATTTGCACAGAAATGTATTGTCAACCGTCAGCTAAATAAATTGGACATAACATAATGTGAGACACAAATAAATATACAAATTGATGGTCAGTGCAAACATTCTCCTATGATGTTAAGCCACTACCTGAGTCCTCCGTTTATGAGGGATGTGAGAGCACGAACCGGAGTCACATTCTGTACCATTGCATTAAGCGCCTTATCGACATCCTCTCGAATAAATGTGTTGGGTTCTCCAGCCTTGTGCAGTAGCACTCTGACACAGTTATCTAGCTCATAATCCATGTTCTTCTTAAAGTAAATGAACATGTCTCCTAAGCAGATGATAGCAGCTCTGGAGACACTGGAACGCAAATTCTTTACCTATGTGCACAAAACGTTCATTACCATGTTGTTTTACTACCTGCTGTACAGTTTACAATGAATGGGTGATCTCAGCTCATTAGACAATAAGCTTGTCTAGTTTTCAAAAGAAGCTACAGAAAATGCATTGAGAACATTTTTATTTTGCATACTTTATTTTATATTAAGATTTTCCGGAAAATCAAACATTTCATTTATTTTGCCCTTTTCATAAACATTAGCATCATGTTTTGAGCTTATTGACTCTTTAAATAAATACATAATTCTGAAAGAGGCAAACTCTAAAAGTTATTTCCATAAAAATAATTATTTTATGTACTTCCGTTTCTTTTAAATCCTTTTAGTGTAATTTAACTTTGCAAACTGTTGTTTTTCCACTCCCCATAGAGTGCATCCTGCAAGATTCAGAAGCCTGCCCTGCAACATTCTACATAGTTATTGCTTAAGTAGATAAGTTAAACATATTCAAGAGGTTTTTCAAGGGGGTAAGTCACCATATAGCAAAATAATGCAGCTTGTGCTAACAAACTACGGTTATGATTTGTGTGTCAGTGGTGCTTAAAGTGAAGGTCAATTTAGATAAATCGGTGCCTGGTTTTTAATAATCCTATTAAAAACAAGGGCACTTTAATTAATCAAAATTAACATTTCACTTGTTTTCTTCAAAAACCTTTTAATCCTGACAATCGACCGCTTCCTCCGCCCGTCACAAGCCCTCTTCGCGGGTCCAAAATGACGAATACGGCTTCCTCCAATCACGGCGTTGCCTCAGGCCATGATTCCCCCGGGGGGAAAGCCGTGATTGGAGGAAGCCGGATTTGTCATTTCTGACATATGAAGAGGCTTCCGACGGCTGGGGGAATCGCTGGAGCGGCTGTCAGGATTAAAAGGTACGTTTTTAAAGAAAACAAGTGAAATGTCAATTTTGATGAATTAAAGTGCCCTTGTTTTTAATAGAATTATTAAAAACCGGGCACCGATTCATCTAAATTGACAATTTATATTATATGCATATACATTCATACAACCAGTCAAACATTTAAGAACACCTCCATTTTTCAATTTTTTACATTAATGCAATGTGAAATTAAATAGAACAAAAACAATATTATATATATATATATATATATATATATATATATATATATATATATATATATATATATATATATATATATATATATATATATATATATATATATAAAATTGTTACATGTAAAAAAATTAAAAAAACTATCAGATATAACAGCTGAACATAATGGTGGCATTCTTTCTACAACGGAAAATTCTTCCCAGCACTGTTGCAGAAGTTCCCACAAATGTGTTGTACTTGTAAATTGCTTTCCTTTCACCCTTCTGTCTGATTCATCTCAAATCAGCTTGATGGGGTTTAAGTCTGGAGGCTGCTGGTCATTCTGCAATTTAAGGCTACCATATTTTGTTCTTCTCATATTGCCTGGAGTTATGCCTTTGGTCAATCTCTGGCGGTAAAATAAACCCCTGACCAAACAGATGTATACCTATAGTATTGCATGGTGCAGCAAAATGCTTTTTTTGGGTCAGGATGCCACTCACCCTGTGCAAGTTTCTAACTCTGGATCCTGTGATAGAGCCCCAAACCATCCTCTTTTGACACAATGAGGGACAATCCTATTGACTAATTTATGCCATACAAAAACCCTGCATGATGAACTGAAAATATAAAATTTTGATTAATTGGTCCATAAGACCACCTTAGCTTCAGTATACCATTGCTGGTGCTTCATGGGCCAGAGGTTGTCATCTTTGCAATGGTTTTGTTACTGCCACTCAATCTGGCAAACCTGTAGCTTAAAGTCTTCTCTTCAAATTGAAAAGTGAAACTTGCTTACTTTGACTAGTGTTTAGCCACCTATCACACAAGTTGTTGAATCTAAGAAACTTCTCTTCTGATTCTGTGCCTTTTGGTGGTATTAGAAAATGTACTCACCGAGACCTTGGCTTTCTTTGCAATTTCTCTAAAATAAAGACCTACAAATGTAAGTCTTATAATGGTCTGGTAACCTACAATTGTTACTTTAACCTCTGGCATTTTACCACTTACCTTTGAAAAATTTCAAGACATTCGCTGGACTTGAGCGGTTTAAATTTGAATAAAATCTGGAAACTGGTAAAATGAAGGGAAGGTGCGTTTTATATGTATAAAAAACTATTTATAGTGATCTATCTATTCTAGTGCTGTGAGAAACTGTTTATTAAATCCACTTCACTATTTCTAATGCAGTATGCCCTTCCACACATGACATCTTGTTCTGTGCCATCTTCTCCGACATAGGTTTTTAATTACAAAAACATATGATACAACTAAAATTACAAATCAAAATGTATTCCTGATTAAGTGGATAGGTTATACATGGACAGTTACCACTATCTAATAACTTGCCACTATTCAGTCAATTTCAGTACTGCTGGAATACACATTAAACATGAAACTATTGATTATATCATTTTAGAAATGTTTCAATTATGCCATAGCTGCCAGCAATTATAGTCATGTTTCCTTGAAGTAAAAAAATAAAAAAAATAAACCTCATGCGTTACGGCAAGTTTCAGGTCATGAAGCCTCTCGATCACCAAATGAGAGTGGAAGGTAGACAAACTGCGAACTAAAGTCAGCCCTTCAATCTTCTTTTCCCTGTAAAAATGCAACAAACCATTATTGGTTAAGGGTTTTAAGAAAAGTATACTACAGGCAACATTTTATTAATATCCTCCTTCTCTATTGTTTTTTTAATTTTAATCATACTTTATGAATAAATCACTCTCTCTTCAAAAGGGTGACAAAGCCTAATGCTAGATCCTTTAAAGGGACAAGAAACCCAATTTTTTTCTTTCACGATTCAGATAGAGCATGTGACAATAAACAACTTTCCAATTTACTTAAATTTTCTAATTTGCTGTGTTCTCTTTGCAACATTTGTTGAAAAGGATAACTAGGTAGGCTCATGAGCTGCTGATTGGTGGCTGCAAATATATGCTTCATGTTAACAATGCATTCAGCTAGCTCCAGAGTACTGCATTACTGCTCCTTTAACGCAGGATGCCAAGAGAGTGCAGCAAATTAGATAATAGAAGTAAATTGCAAAGTTGTTTAAAATTGTATTCTCTATCTGTATTATTATTATACTTTATTTATGAAGCGCCATCATATTCCGCAGCGCTGTCCATGGATACAGTTAATTTAAATAAAACAATAGTATAAAACTTCTAAGACTAAGAGAATTTACAAACACATACAGGAGGAAATGAGGGCCCTATTCCCGTGGGAACAATCTAGAAGGGTAGGAGGTTGAGAAACAGGAGGCGAGGACTGCAAGATTGAGAAAGATGTTAATGGGGAGTTAGATGAGGGAAATGTTGTTAGGTAAGAGAAATATTATTGAGTTCGGTGGTAGGCTTCTCTGAACAGAAAAGTCTTCAGAGAGCATTTAAAAGGAAGAAAGATTAGGGCAAAGCCTGACAGCACGAGGGAGAGTGTTCCTGAGGGTAGGTGCTGCATGACAGAAGTACTGCAGTCTAGCATGAGAGGAAGCGATAGTCGCAGATGCAAGGAGCAGGTCATTGTTGGATCTTAGTGGGCGGGCTGGAGTATACTTGTTGTTTAGAGAGGATAGGTAGAGGGGAGCTGTGTTGGTGAGAGGTTTGTATGCAAGGGTGAGAATTTTGAATTTAATTCTGCTGTGAATGGGGAGCCAATGAAGGGATTCGCAGAGAGGTGCAGCAGATACAGAGCGACGGGAAAGTTGGATCAGCCTGTCAGAGGCATTTAGGATGGACTGAAGGGGGGAGAGGCGGGAAAGAGGAAGGCCAGTAAGTAGGTTATTGCAGTAGTCAAGTCGGGATATAACAAGGGAGTGGATTATTTGCTTTGTGGTGTTAGCGTAAAAAGGTTGAATCTTGGAAATATTGCGTAAATGGTTGCGGCAGGATGTAGAAAGCGATTGTATATTGGGGGCGAAGGATAGATTTGAGTCAAGTGTAACTCCGAGGCAGCAGACTTGGGGTGATGGGGAAATGGCGATGCCATCAACAGGGATAGAGAAGTCACAAGTCGGCGTAGAGCTTGAGGGGGGGGGGGGGGGAGATAAGAAGGAGCTCAGTCTTGTACATGTTAATCTTAAGGTGGTGAGAGGCCATCCAGGAAGAAAACATAATTTATGCTTACCTGATAAATTTATTTCTCTTGTAGTGTATCCAGTCCACGGATCATCCATTACTTATGGAATATATCTCTTCCTAACAGGAAGCTGCAAGAGGATCACCCAGCAGAGCTTGCTACATAGCTCCTCCCCTCACATGTCATATTCAGTCATTCGACCAAAGCAGACGAGAAAGGAGAAACCATAGGGTGCAGTGGTAACTGGAGTTTCATTAAAATTTAGGTCTGCCTTAAAGACAGGGCGGGCCATGGACTGACTACACTACAAGAGAAATACATTTATCAGGTAAGAATAAATTATGTTTTCTCTTGTTAAGTGTAGTCAGTCCACGGATCATCCATTACTTATGGAATACCAAAACCAAAGCTAAAGTACACGGATGAAGGGAGGGACAAGGCAGGAACATTAAACAGAAGGAACCACTGCCTGAAGTACCTTTCTCCCAAAAATAGCCTCCGAAGAAGCAAAAGTGTCAAATTTGTAAAATTTTGAAAAGGTGTGAAGCGAAGACCAAGTCGCAGCCTTGCAAATCTGTTCAACAGAGGCCTCATTTTTAAAGGCCCAGGTGGAAGCCACAGCTCTAGTAGAATGAGCTGTAATCCTTTCAGGAGGCTGCTGTCCAGCAGTCTCATAGGCTAAACGTATTATGCTACGAAGCCAAAAAGAGAGAGAGGTAGCCGAAGCCTTTTGACCTCTTCTCTGTCCAGAGTAAACGACAAACAGGGAAGAAGTTTGACGAAAATCTTTAGTTGCCTGCAAATAGAATTTCAGGGCACGGACTACATCCAAATTATGCAAAAGTCGTTCGTTCTTTGAAGAAGGGTTAGGACACAGTGATGGAACAACAATCTCTTGATTGATATTCCTGTTAGTAACTACCTTAGGTAAGAACCCAGGTTTAGTACGTAGAACTACCTTGTCTGAATGAAAAATCAGATAAGGAGAATCACAATGTAAGGCAGATAACTCAGAGACTCTTCGAGCCGAGGAAATAGCCATCAAAAACAAAACCTTCCAGGATAACAGCTTGATATCAATGGAATGAAGGGGTTCAAATGGAACGCCTTGAAGAACATTAAGAACTAAGTTTAAGCTCCACGGCGGAGCAACAGTCTTAAACACAGGCTTAATCCTAGTTAAAGCCTGACAAAAAACCTGAACGTCTGGAACTTCAGCCAGACGTTTGTGTAGAAGAATAGACAGAGCAGAAATCTGTCCCTTTAACGAACTAGCAGATAAGCCCTTTTCTAAACCCTCTTGTAGAAAGGACAATATCCTAGGAATCCTAACCTTACTCCATGAGAAAACTCTTGGATTCGCACCAATATAAATATTTACGCCATATCTTATGGTAAATTTTTCTGGTAACAGGCTTCCTAGCCTGTATTAAGGTATCAATAACCGACTCCGAGAAGCCACGCTTTGATAGAATCAAGCGTTCAATCTCCATGCAGTCAGCCTCAGAGAAATTAGATTTGGATGTTTGAAAGGACCCTGAATTAGAAGGTCCTGTCTCAGAGGTAGAGACCACGGTGGACAGGACGACATGTCCACTAGGTCTGCATACCAGGTCCTGCGTGGCCACGCAGGCGCTATCAGAATCACCGAAGCTCTCTCCTGTTTGATCTTGGCAATCAAACGAGGAAGCATCGGGAATGGTGGAAACACATAAGCCATGTTGAAGACCCAAGGGGCTGTCAGAGCATCTATCAGCACCGCTCCCGGGTCCCTGGACCTGGATCCGTAACAAAGAAGCTTGGCGTTCTGGCGAGACGCCATGAGATCCAGATCTGGTTTGCCCCAACGAAGAATCAGTTGAGCAAAGACCTCCGGATGAAGTTCCCACTCTCCCGGATGAAAAGTCTGGCGACTTAGAAAATCTGCCTCCCAGTTCTCTACGCCTGGGATGTAAATCGCTGACAGGTGGCAAGAGTGAGACTCTGCCCAGCGAATTATCTTTGAGACTTCCAACATCGCTAGGCAACTTCTGGTTCCCCCTTGATGGTTGATGTAAGCCACAGTCGTGATGTTGTCCGACTGAAATCTGATGAACCTCAGAGTTGCTAACTGAGGCCAAGCTAGGAGAGCATTGAATATTGCTCTTAATTCCAGAATATTTATTGGGAGGAGTTTCTCCTCCTGAGTCCATAATCCCTGAGCTTTCAGGGAGTTCCAGACTGCGCCCCAGCCTAGAAGGCTGGCGTCTGTTGTTACAATCGTCCAATCTGGCCTGCGAAAGGTCATCCCCGTGGACAGATGTGGCCGAGAGAGCCACCATAGAAGAGAATCTCTGGTCTCTTGATCCAGACTTAGTAGGGGGGACAAATCTGAGTAATCCCCGTTCCACTGACTTAGCATGCACAATTGCAGCGGTCTGAGATGCAGGCGCGCAAATGGTACTATGTCCATTGCCGCTACCATTAAGCCGATTACTTCCATGCACTGAGCTACTGACGGGTGTGGAATGGAATGAAGGACACGGCAAGCATTTAGAAGTTTTGATAACCTGGCCTCTGTCAGGTAAATTTTCATCTCTACAGAATCTATAAGAGTCCCTAGAAAGGGAACTCTTGTAAGTGGTAATAGAGAACTCTTTTCCACGTTCACCTTCCACCCATGCGACCTCAGAAATGCCAGAACTATCTCTGTATGAGACTTGGCAGTTTGAAAACTTGACGCTTGTATCAGAATGTCGTCTAGGTACGGAGTCACCGCTATGCCTCGCGGTCTTAGTACCGCCAGAAGTGAGCCCAGAACTTTTGTAAAGATTCTTGGAGCCGTAGCTAATCCGAAGGGAAGAGCTACAAACTGGTAATGCCTGTCTAGGAAAGCAAATCTTAGGTACCGATAATGATCCTTGTGAATGTGTGAAGGTAGGCATCCTTTAAATCCACTGTGGTCATGTACTGACCCTCTTGGATCATGGGAAGGATGGTTCGAATAGTTTCCATTTTGAATGATGGAACTCTTAGAAATTTGTTTAGGATTTTTAAGTCCAAGATTGGTCTGAAGGTTCCCTCTTTCTTGGGAACCACAAATAGATTTGAATAGAATCCCTGCCCGTGTTCCGTCCGCGGAACTGGGTGGATCACCCCCATTAGTAAGAGGTCTTGTACACAGCGTAGAAACGCCTCTTTCTTTATTTGGTTTGCTGATAACCTTGAAAGATGAAACCTCCCTTGTGGAGGAGAAGTTTTGAAGTCCAGGAGATATCCCTGAGATATGATCTCCAACGCCCAGGGATCCTGGACATCTCTTGCCCAAGCCTGGGCGAAGAGAGAAAGTCTGCCCCCCACTAGATCCGTTTCCGGATAGGGGGCCCTCTCTTCATGCTGTCTTGGGGGCAGCAGCAGGTTTCTTGGCCTGCTTGCCCTTGTTCCAGGACTGGTTAACTTTCCAGCCCTGCCTGTAACGAGCAACAGCTCCTTCCTGTTTTGGAGCGGAGGAAGTTGATGCTGCTCCAGCCTTGAAGTTACGAAAGGTACGAAAATTAGACTGCTTGGCCTTTGATTTGGCCCTGTCCTGAGGTAGAGCATGGCCCTTACCTCCCGTAATGTCAGCTATAATTTCTTTCAAGCAGGGCCCGAATAAGGTCTGCCCTTTGAAAGGAATATTAAGCAATTTAGATTTAGAAGTCACATCAGCTGACCAGGATTTAAGCCATAGCGCTCTGCGCACTTGGATGGCGAATCCGGAGTTCTTAGCCGTAAGTTTGGTTAAATGTACGATGGCATTAGAAACAAATGCGTTAGCTAGCTTAAGTGCTTTAAGCTTGTTCATAATTTCATCCAATGGAGCTGTGCGAATGGCCTCTTCCAGAGACTCAAACCAGAATGCCGCCGCAGCAGTGACAGGCGCAATGCATGCAAGGGGCTGTAAGATAAAACCTTGTTGAACAAACATTTTCTTAAGGTAACCCTCTAATTTCTTATCCATTGGATCTGAAAAGGCACAACTATCCTCCACCGGGATAGTGGTACGCTTAGCTAAAGTAGAAACTGCTCCCTCCACCTTAGGGACCGTCTGCCATAAGTCTCGTGTGGTGGCGTCTATAGGAAACATTTTCCTAAATATGGGAGGAGGGGAAAAGGGCACACCAGGTCTATCCCACTCCTTGCTAATAATCTCTGTAAGCCTTTTAGGTATAGGAAACACGTCAGTACACACCGGTACCGCATAGTATCTATCCAACCTACATAATTTTTCTGGAATTGCAACCGTGTTACAGAGTTAGTCGGCATAACTTCCCCCTCTTTGTCTGGTGATAATTTCTTTACATGTAAAGATTGACTTTTATTTAAAGTAGCATCAATGCAATTAGTACATACATTTCTATTGGGCTCCACATTGGCCTTTAAACATAGTGAACAAAGAGATTCATCTGTGTCAGACATGTTTAAACAGACTAGCAATGAGACTAGCAAGCTTGGAAATACTTTTCTAAATAAATTTACAAGCAATATAAAAAACGCTACTGTGCCTTTAAGAAGCACAAAAAGCTGTCACAGTTGAAATAACAATGAACCAAAATAGTTATAGCAACCAATTTTTCACAGTAAATGTATTAAGTTAGCAAAGGATTGCACCCACCAGCAAATGGATGATTAACCCCTTAATACCCAAAAACGGATTAACAATTTAATAATTAACGTTTTTTTTTTGTTTTTTTTTCACAGCCAAACACACTGTCACAGGTCTCTGTGACTGATTACCTCCCTCAAAATGAATTTTGAAGACCCCTGAGCTCTCTAGAGATTATTTCAGTATTAACAGTATTTTCAGAGTCAATTCCATTCCTTAGAAAAATACATTCAGTGTACACACACTCATCAGCCTAATACCAGTCGCTATCACTGCATTTAAGGCTGAACTTACTTTACATTGGTATCAGCAGTATTTTCTCAGTCAATTCCATTCCTCAGAAAAATAATTACTGCACATACCTCATTTGCAGGGGGGGCCCTGCATGCTATTCCCCTTCTCTGAAGTTACCTCACTCCTCAGATGAGAACAGCCAGTGGATCTTAGTTACGTCTGCTAAGATCATAGAAAACGCAGGCAGATTCTTCTTCTAATGCTGCCTGAGAATAAACAGCACACTCCGGTGCCATTTAAAATAACAAACTTTTGATTGTAGAAATAAACTAAGTTAAAAAACACCACAGACCTCTCACAGCGACCTATCTAGTTAGGCTGCAAGAGAATGACTGAATATGACATGTGAGGGGAGGAGCTATGTAGCAAGCTCTGCTGGGTGATCCTCTTGCAGCTTCCTGTTAGGAAGAGATATATTCCATAAGTAATGGATGATCCGTGGACTGACTACACTTAACAAGAGAAATACCCTATAAACAGTCGCTGACATGAGAAAGGAAAGAGGGAGAGAGAGCAGGGGCGAAGAGGTAAATCTGCGTGTCATCAGCATAGAGGTAATATTTGAAGCCATAACTGTTGATAAGTTGACCTAGTGAAGAAGTAGAAATGGAGAAGAGTAGAGGACCCAGAACAGATCCTTGCGGTACTCCAACAGACAGAGGCATTGGAGAGGAGGAGTCGCCAGCAAATAACACATATAAAACTGAATCCAGGAAAGAGCAGTGTCACAAAGGCCAAAAGAGCTAAGGGTCTGTAGGAGGAGGGGGTGGTCAAGGCAGCTGAGAGGTCAAGTAAGATGAGTATAGAGTAGTGGCCAATATATTTAGCAGAGAAAAGATCGTTAGTAACCTTGGTAAGGGCAGTCTCAGTTGAGTGTTTGGGGCGTAATCCAGATTGCAGGGGGTCAAGCAAGGAGTTGGCAGACAGGAAGTGGGTTAGGCGATTGTTAACTAGGTTTTCAAGGAGTTTTTATGTTAATTGAAGCAGTGATATGGGGTGGTAGCTTTCAGGAGAATTAAGGTCGAGGGAGGGTTTTTTGAGTATGGAAGTGACTTTTGCGTGTTTGAAAGAAGATGGGAATGAGCCGGTAGAGAGAGATAGGTTGAAGATGTGGGTAAGAGCAGGAGTGAGGGTGGAAGATAGGGAGGGTATTAGATGGGAAGGGATAACGTCGAGTGGGCAGGTAGTGAGGCGTAAGGAAAAAACTTCATTCTCAGTGGCTGGATGGAAGATGCAAAGGGTGGCAGAGGGAGTAACTGGGCCTGTTGATAGAATATTGCAGGTTGGTGTTGGGATGTTGCTTCGTTTAGTACATGTTTTGTTTAAAAAGTAGTCTGCCAGGTCTTGAGCACTAGAGACAGATAGGGGGGTGGAGCAGGTGGGTAGAGGAGAGAGTTAAAGGTTGAGAAGAGTCGTTTAGGGTTTGAGGAAAGAGTAGATATGAGAAGAAAAGTAGGTTTGCTTGGCTAAGTGAAGAGCAGAAGTGTATGAACGAAGAATAAACGTATAGTATATGAAGTCAGGTTCAGAGTGAGTTTTCCTCCAGACATGCTCAGCAGTACGGGAGCATTTTTGCAAATAGCGTGTTTGCTGAGAGTGGCAGGGCTGCAACTGACGGCGTGATGTTTTGCGCAGCAGGGGAGGAGCAAGTGTGTCTAGTGCAGAGTTTCATCTGTATCATGAAAGAAAAAAAATTGGGGTTTGTGTCCCTTTAATATTGAGAAAGTGATGATATGGTTTTAAGTAAAAACAATTGCATATTTAATACCAGAAATGTTTATCTGAAGTGCAGTTTGCATGTAGACCAACTGATAAACATTATTAAACCTGAATGCACAAGACAGAATACAGCTGCTCTACAAACATATTTAAAAAATCCTCATTCCTGCTACCTACAATAATAATATGATTGAGTAGCCAATAATTATGTTTTATCAGAACTATGGCAAACTAGTGCCAAAAGAATTGCTTTATTGCCCCTTGGAAGACCAAATATGTGTTATTGAGGCAGATAAAAAACCTCTCCATTATCTCTTAGTAAAACTATTGGTTTGTTTATTTGGAATTGAACAATGTTTGTAGCCATAACATATGAAAAAAATTCAACCCATTTTAAAAAAAAAAAAACAACAACAATTTATATAATGAATAACAGGCTTCTATATTTTTGCTTAGTTTTTTCCTGGAGTATTTTGAACCTCCTCTTGTTCAACAAAAAATAGCAAATGCTTCATGAATTTATTATTCAAATGTTATCTGTAATAATTATATGGATATTAAACACAAAACTGTATTTTCTATACATAAAAACAACAAAAAACAAAAAATATACTTTAATTATTTATGTTGATCCCTTGTAATTAAAAAGGAATCTAAAGTCAAAATTAAACTTTCATGATTCAGACAAGTGCGAGCTGTACCATTATTCTTTTCCACACAAGGGTATTTTGTGATTTTGCGTGGAAGTCTTTTTCTTTAATTATTCCTAATTATCATTTAGCTAGAATTTACCGTTTTGTTTCATATTTATTTTATTGTAAAATTAAAATTGTACTTGGGTGCAACAAACTAATTGATGAACACTTGAAGACCTTTTCTATATGAGTGAAAATTGCTATGACAGTACTATCATGCTTCAGTATGTCACAGTACATGTTGGCATTCATGGTTCCCTCAATGAACTGTAGCTCCCCAGTGCCGGCAGCACTCATGCAGGCCCAGACCATGACACTCCCACCACCATGCTTGACTGTGGGCAAGACACACTTGTCTTTGTACTCTTCACCTGGTTGCTGCCACACACGCTTGACACCATCTGAACCAAATAAGTTTATCTTGGTCTCATCGGACCACAGGACATGGTTCCAGTAATCCATGTCCTTAGTCTGCTTGTCTTCAGCAAAGTGTTTGCGGGCTTTCTTGTGTATCATCTTTAGAAGTGGCTTCCTTCTGGGACGACAGCCATGCACACTGTTCCCTCTAAGGTGCGCGGCAGCGCAACTTCCCTCTCTGTGTAGCGCAGGCAGTACATCAGGCCGCGCAAAACACAGAAGGAATGTAGAAAGTTTTTTTTTTTTAATTCATCACTGCTAGCCTTCAGGAAAACACAGCTGCAAGACGTTTGACACTGTTAAAAGGTCCCTCCGGTGTAGAACAGCTTAATCTGTTTCCTGTACTACACTGAGGGGGAGGACCTAAGCTGACTGACAGCTGTGTGCATAAATCACACAGTGCTGTCAGAGAGCAGAGAGATCAAGCACAGCTCAAAACGGAGGGCAGCAGGAAATAAGCATTTCCAGTGACACGATAGAATGTCAGTGGATTCAAGTTTGCAAACCATAGAACAGATCTGAAAAAGCTTATAAGATAATATTCTCCACATTGTGCACTGCAAGCAGTTTTCAAATGGTAATAGGGTACTTCATAAACAGAGAGCAGACCCCCCCCTCCCGAAAAATAAAGTTATAAAGCAGTTTTTTAAATATGAAACGGAATCCTCTAACATACTAACACATCTTTTAACATTATTGCATTCCTGCACAGACACCCTATAGATTAGATTTAATTAGTTTTTCAGTCTAGTGTGACTTCCTGCATAATTAACTCACAAACCACCATACCACACACAGATCTCTTGTATGAACACTTTTCCTTTCATATTTGGTCATTTGAAAAAACTTATTTCAATGCAGTTATACTTGCTAAGTCTCAAGCTGCAGTTCTGCGCTTTTGTACGTAAGTAAGTTTTTTGTAAACATATCTGTTAGGCGTATGCATACAGCACAGCTGCACAATTTTATTAGGCAAGTAAGATACAGATATGGTCTGGATTCAAGGTCCTTTATGTGGAGTATTCCACCTTCTCGAGAGCAAAGGATAAGGGTTATTTATTTCCATAGAGGTTAAAGCCAACGAAGCAAAGTTCTGTGCACACATGAAGTTTATGTGCAGACAAGCTGCCTGTACCTTGCTGTATCCTGGAGCATCGCTTGCAGTGTAGAGAATTGTAGTGTGTGTGTGTGACACTGTGTAACTATAGTATAAGATTGTAGACTCGTGTGCATAGCTTAGGAGGGTGCTGATTGAGTAGTGGTATTGTGTAGCTGCTGCAGTGTATATAGTTGTATGTCAGAACCTGTAGACTAAAGACTGTATGTTAGTCTGCTGTATAAGTGTAGAGTGCAATGTATTGCCAGGGCAGGATGTGAGTGAGTGGCTATAAAGGCTGTATAAGTGTAGCGTGCAATTGCCAGTACAGGGCAGGATGTGAGTGGCTATGTCAGTGACTGCATTCTGCATTGTTCCTCAGCC